>NC_081761.1:6379381-6562083 GCF_963082965.1 Carassius carassius
GCCGAGCGCAGACGGAAAAGACGAGCGACAAGTGCAGCGAGTCCAGCGCAATGTGTTTAGATTTCAGTGCGCGCGTGTGTTTATGCAGTTGCAGCACATTTATTTAGGCTCTTCTCTTGTTGTAGTACGGATAAATATCAACTGTCTATCAGGAGAAATCTCTCTCGTTATGATTAAGCCGTCATCATCATCATTCTAGAGATGGATTTGGCGGAATATGGCGCGCCTGCGCTTCTCGTTGCTGAGCGTAGAGGAATGCATCCAGATTTGGCTTCTGTGCTGTAATCTCTCACACAGTCTCGTCTCTTTTGCAGGGGTTTCGGCAAGCAGGGCTTCCAGTGTCAAGGTAAGTACTTTAGGCCTCCAAGAGAAATTTGAGTCTGTGCATTTTCTATAACTGTTTATTTTCTGTTACATGAAAGCCGCTTGACTTTTGAACGCAAGCGGTGTTGCAATTGTCCTTTCATTTAATTTGCTTGTGTTTGAGGAAGAAATACAGAGAAGCTTTTTAGTTTTCTAGTGGCGAGTTGAGGAAATTGAGAGTGACAGCTGTTGTTAGTTTTCACAGCCTACACACACAGCAGTTTGTAACTATTTTACGTGGTTAATTCGTATTAATTTATTTTGTATGAACTTCTTACGCCTCCCTGACTCTTATGCTTACTTTTCCCTCCATATGGATCACATCATACATTTCATCATACATTTTCTCATAAGATCTGTTTGTCATAGCTTATCCGCCATTGAGTATTTCCTCGGGTAACTTGTTTCTGTATGGGCACATATCTTAAAGTTCAGTCGCAGCTGCAGATTTGCACCATTATTTCCATTCCATACAAAAGCACTGCTAGAGAAAAAAGCATTTGTAATTGAATTGAACTTTCGTCTCTCAGCTTGGCATCACTGAGTATAGCCCTTGGTGACAACTTCCCCGAGTGAACTACAAAGTGAACATTCAGATATGAAATACAATATTCAGGCACTGTTGCCATGAACGTCAAAGCCCAAACTGCAGTTATACTGGCATTTGGCAGCATTATCCTTAACACACCTCCTACTCAGATCATTAAAGGGCTGTTAAAAAACGCATCATCCACAATTACTACACTGCAGTGCTACTTTAATAAGATAGCATAAACAAAGTAGGAGAAACCAGGGCTAGTCGTCATGCATTTTACAATGTTTTTCACTGAAGTCAACTTAAAAAGCATTCCGATGACAAACGAACAACAGCTAATGTTAAATGAACTGCTTTGTCTATAGGTGAAATTACTTATGGACTAGGCAATTAGTCTTATTATCAAATCAAGATTCCCCACCTGTCAGAAAAAATAAAACCTGGAAATCATGTTGTGTATTTTCTCCATCTTTTGTATGGAAAGGAGTATTTTCGGCAAATCTTTCCATAAAAATTTTAAATTGCTCCCAAGTTTTAAATGTTTTTCCAAAACATTTAGCTCACCGTAATGTGAATAATCTTTGATATTTAAGTAGTGACCATTATGCTAAGCAATACAGTACAATTAATGCACAGAAACTGTCATCTGCGTGTTTTAGCACAATGAGTTCTGTACAAATGGACTGCTCGGCTTGTCTGCCGAAATAACACCTCGTTCCCATGTTTCCTGCCTCCACACGGTCTTCAACAAATTCTAAATTTCTGGAAGTGATTAACATATTTTATCACAGTTAGGGCTCCATCAATCTTCCATGGATCTTTATCTTTGCAATCTCTAATATTGTGTTCTGTTTTCTGATAGTTCATCCCTCTGGCATCATCTAATGTATATGAAAGCCTGCCAATATAAAATCTTTGCTCTGTTTTATAATCTAATGCCATTTTGTACAGTGTGTTGGCATGATATAATTTTTTCATAATTGCTGTAATGCATAGTAATACAAAAACTCCATCCATTTTGGCAGTTTTTATGTTTACCATGCAGAAAGACGTATTTACTCTGTTGATATATTTATAGTACTCCGCAAGGGCCAGACGGGTCTGTTGCTGATGCAGTGATATGTTAACAGTTAATGTTGATCATTTACTTAACACACACACATACAAATGCGATCTCATGGGTTCTTTAAATTCCTAATGCAAATATTAATAGGTACATTTACATAAAAATGTAAAACACTAATTTGAGTTTCACATTTCATACTTGCCTCTTTTTATTTTTCTCATAAGGGTTTGTAATTGGTAGAAGTGAAAAATAGAAGATGAGAGTAGGTCAGAGCTGTGTGTCCCTGACCTGCTTCAGGTAACAAAGAGATCTCTGATACCAGCACAACAGATATTTTGACCATTTAATTTTACTGGCAGATACTTGCAGACTGAGAATGAGGTGAAGAGAGTGAGGTGGTGCATAGAGATGAAAATGCAAACAAGAAGTTGAAGTGAAGGCTACTACTGTTCACCCAAGACATTGCAGGCAGGCAGGTTCATATTAAATTACACAGGCCTGAACAAGATGGAACAGTGCCAAAATGTGATGTTTGGAAAGGTAACAGTTACAGTCATTGTTTTTCATTTACATTATGATTCTTATCAATTATATGTAAGCTTATATACACTGAAAGTATTTCCATATTCTAGTGGTTGGGAACACAAGTATCCGAGCCTTAAGTTTCTGTAAAATGAGATAAAAGAAAATGGAGATCATAATGGTTGGAAGTTGTTGGTTTTTTTTTTTTGTTTTTTTTTGTTTTTCAAAATTTGAAATCTGATACAAGTCATTGCTTGCTTCCTCTTAACATATTGTGTTCCCTTACATTTATTCTGCAAACTATCTTTACTTTTTTTGTTTTTAAAAGAATGATGTGTTACTGGAAGTAGTGTTTTCCAGTGCAAAATTCACAACAGTGAGTAGTTGCCAGGGTTCTGCTATGTGGTTGCTAAATTGTTCTGAGTGTTTTGTTTTAAACCTTTAAAACCTGGTTGCTTACTAGCTTAAGTCTAAAGAGCCCATCCCGTGAAGTCTCTATAATGTCCTGGTCTCTGGTTATGGCTTCGGTTCCTCCTTCAGTTCACTCATTTTTCTAATGAAGCTCATCAGATCAGAAAACAGAGTGCCATTCAACAGACAATGACTGTGAAGTTAACAGTAACATTAAGTTGACAGTAATGTACATGACTTCTACACTAATGGAAAACTGGATGTTATGATAGTGACTGCATGGACTCTGAGGTTGCTTGGAGAGTTTTAAATGGACAGACAAACTGATAGCAGGCCTTTGCTACAGAACCCCATCATCACTGACAGAATGAATCTTCTGAATCACACATCTGTAATGACTGGAGGGCAACAATTGAAAACACATTTATAATTAATAATGACCTTGACTCTAATAATGATGCATAGCTGTGGGATTTAAGAGATTCCATAATTAATGTGTGTAAAGGCCTAGTTTCACCATTTGGTTTGTGTTCACTGTAATTCCTTTTATGAGTAGTGACTGCTAGGCAAAGCATCACTAAGCATTTGTATAAAACCTTATCACTAAAATTAAGGGTTCTCAGTAAATTTCAATGCTGAAAAAATTGTTGTATGCTGTTGGATTTGATGAATGACTAATATCAAAAACTAGTGTCTACATGATCTAATTGCATTGTCACACTTGTAGCATCATAAACAAACCCGTTATGTAAATATTGAATATATTTAATGCAGAACAGAATACCGGAACGCACTGATCCTATTTTAATCACTGAAGCTGTCATTGCAAGTGTTACACTGTTTGAGCTTCACAAGCAGAGTTATGGACTCCTGCAGTGCTCTTATAATAATCAGTGAAGCTGTCTACATTGCCGTATATCTTATTTACTCTGCATCCACTCCTTGCGGATTTTCTTTTTTCTTCTTCTTTATTGTCCACGAATCCAAAATAATCCTTTTCAGTATTAAAGCTTCTGGTGTCAGATGATGATTTTGCACCAACATGCATTAGAGTTGTGTTCAACTGAATGCGTATCCTTTGACCTCAAAAAGAAAAGGAAGCTTTTCTCTTCCCTTTTAAACATTGCCTGCTTATTTTCTTTTCTAACAATACGTAATCATATGGTTGGGTTAACTGCATTCAGTTAGCAAAAGTTCTGAGAGCATTCCCTAGAAAGCTGAGAACTCAATTTTCAGTTTGTGCCAGTTAAACTTACATTGAACTTACACTGAAGGAGGGATCTGAGCAACATCTAGATTAATCCTAGAACATCTTAGCAACCACACAGAACTCTCTTGCTACCACATAGCAATGTCCTTGCAACCTTAACACCTTAGCATCATGGCAGTGACATTTGCAAACACCTCTGTCATTTTCTTCATTTATCTCTAGTGTGTTGTATTTAAGAACATGGCCCATATTGTCCAGGAAGCTCAGGAGTAATTCAGGTTGTTATATTCACTTAAGCACTGAATATTTGCGACATTTAAGGTATTTAAAGGTACTACGGCAAGAGGTACAATGGTGGGCATTGGCCAGTGTTTTGTCAAATGTAAATGTGGCTGCAAGCAGTGGATTAAACGCTTTAAGTTTGGTACTCCCTGTTCGTCTCCTTATTTAAGACTGCATGCACTGTGCAACAAAGACAACTGCAGCTTTTCTGTCACTGCTGTGCCGTATTTTAGTGTTTGAGATGAACCAAAGGTTGAACTTCTAGTGCAGGTTCAAACTTGCTCAGCTTCGAAAGAAAACATGTGAAAGACATCATGGTGGGATTGTTTGTCTTATCTTAACAGTACACAAATGCGTAGGTGTGAACTGGCCAAGCTATGCCACTTAAGTTGCCTCTCGTCAAGAAAAAGTTTGAGATGACGTTAATGTGCCAAATTATATTTCAAGATGTCTATAACAGGACAAATAGGATTTCTATTAAAAAAGTAGGTTAGGGAGAAACTGTGATGTCCACAGGCAGGTTGAATTATTGGGAATAGTTAAAAAGTTAGTTTTGTACATAAATACATAAATGTAAATCAATACTTGAATGGCGGGCTTTCTTTTTTTTTTCTCAGATGTCTTTGGTGAAATTTGTTTCATTTTACATGCTTTGTAGAAAATTTACATTTTTAAAAGCCTTTCCACATTAACTACAGTTCAAAATTTGGGGTCAATAAGATTTTTTATCAGAATTTTTTTAAATAATGTTTTTTTTTTATTCCGTAGTAATCCATTCAATTTCCGTAGTAATCAATCCAATTTATCAAAAGTGACCGTAAATACATTTATAATATTACAGAAGATCATTTTAAATGAATTCTGTTCTTTTAACCTTTCTATTCAACCGATAATTAAAAAAAAATGTTTTCAGCCTTGAAGATAAGAAATGTTAGTTGAGCAGCAAATCATTATTTTTAGAATGATATCTGAAGGATCATGTGACACTGAAGACTGGAGTAATGATGCTGAAAATTCAGCTTTTCATCGCAGGAATAAATTATGCATTAAATTGTAATGAGAAAATAGAAATAGAGAAGTTATTAATGATATTACTGTTTTTAATGTATTTTTGTCAAATAAATCCAGCCTTGGTGAACATATTTCAAAAATATCTAGTGTATACAATCACATGGCAAACATTGTACACAGTTTTCTAGATGAAGGAAGTCACACATCTCACCCCACTCCCCTCTACATGTGTATAATTGTGATATTGTCAAGAGTTAGACCGAGGGAGACTATAAACTTGACATTTAGTGGAGAGAACAGCTCCACACTCTTTAACCCTTAGGTCTTGTTGCTAGGCAACAACTGACAGATTAAAGAGGGAATGTCCTGCAATGCTTCTATAAAAAGAGGAAGGTTGTGCTGAGTAGAATCGACTGTTTACATGTGAAGGGAAGATCCTTTAGCTTCAGTCTGGCCGCTGTGACTCAACCGTCCCTGCCGTCTCGGTTATGTAACTATGCATGTATTCTTGTGGCTGGAATGTCAGTGCATACCAGACTGTGGTTTCCAATACCCCTGTAATGATGTTTAAGTTGCCTGTCAAGTTTTGTGTGCGAAATGAACAGAAATGGCATTTTTGTGAAACAGGTTTGCAGCTAAATCACAGATGGCAACAGTTGCCATTTGTGTTATCAACCTCATTAATAATTTGTCAAACAATACATATTTAATAGTCTGGTTAATAATGAATGTCAGCTCCCAGTGATTAAAGTCTGCAGGCCTGTGATGTTTTGTGTGTGTTTATCTGATTGTTGCATCTTTCTTTATGGTTGTCAGACCCGTTTGATTTGTCAATAACATTTACAATTCATTATGCTTAAAAATATACTTAATATAAGCAAGTTATATAGGCAGTACAGTAAGGTCCCATTAGCTAATGTCAGTTAATACATTAACAACACAATGAGCAAATTATTTGTGAATTATGACTAGGCATGTTCTTGACAGGTAAATAGTCAACCATCATAACTATTCAAAGAATCTGATCTTTAACACCTGTAAAAAAAAATTCTAATAATGTATACAAACTGGACTCCTTGTTCCTCTAAAACTAGAGACGGTAACCAGTGTTGACTGCATACTTCTTAATGATTAGACTTTTGACTTGTTTTGCAGGAAACATCCGAAACAAGACCCATTTACTTGAAGTGACTCTGCAAATGATTTTTAGACTTTGTTGACAAGAGTATTTAGTTTTTCTGCACTTATCTTTAATTAGTTTAGGTTTAAAATATATGGGAAAAACTCATATACTTACTTCTCAAGTAAAATGATCATGATTCAAGGATTTGTATATATTTTAACCATACAAATAAGACATGGTTCAGTTTTCATCATTCAGTTCTGATCAGGGCTTAGCTGGCAAATTATCATTAGCGGTTTATGATTATAGGGTTTGATTGCCACACCGATAGACAGATTATAAAAAGAGCAGATTAAAAAAAACTCAATCTTTTGTCTTTTTTATTTTAATTTTTTTATAGTTTTTTTTAACTAAATAGAAATATTTAAAACAAAACCTAGTAAGAATGAAAACTTTAGAAAAATTGCAATGTAGTAAAATAACTTACATTTTAAACTACTTTATGTTAGTGTTATTGTTAACTTTCATAGTTGCAATAAAATGCATAAATATTTAGACTTATAGTACATTTAAATATTTACATGCATGTTTATATAAATATATACATGTTTAAACTTAACAATTAGACCGAAATAAATTAAGTTAATGTATTAAAATTAAAACTGAAAATATAAAAATATTATGGAAATATAAAAAAAATGAACAAATTATAAACCTACCATAATAAAAATTCTCAAACTTAAAATTAAATAAAAACTGAAAAGATAAAAATGTAGGGGTTATTTCAAAACATTAAGAAATGTTATAAATATACTGAAACAACACTGGATTGAGCTTTATTTGGACCCTTGAGCTGCCCTTAACTATGTCTGAACGTGATTGTATAAGATAAAACATATCTAATCACATGGCATCTGCAAACAATTTGCAGCATTTACTCTGCACTAATGGAGCAACAAGTAACCGTGTAGTTTATTACATTTACTATTAAACTGTTACATGCACATTTGACAACCAGAACATTTTGTCTTCAGTCTGAACAGGATCGTTTTACCTTCAAAGGCTTAAAAGTGTGCTTGTGCTGTCTTTCTTTCTGTAAAATATTGTGCACAATGATGGAAATGTTCAAAAATGTCCTAATGAAGTTCTCTCTCTCTCTCCCCCAGTGTGCGGTTTTGTGGTCCACAAACGCTGCCATGAGTTTGTTACTTTTTCATGCCCTGGGGCCGACAAGGGCCCCGCATCAGATGTAAGTAAAGCCACAAGCACTCGAAAACTCCCTAACCCACCCCCCTTCTGGCTTCTCTTACGCCATCTTTTCTGATAGTGAAATACACTTCCTTTTCAGTTGAAGAAACTTCTTCCTGT
Source organism: Carassius carassius (assembly GCF_963082965.1). NCBI lineage: Eukaryota > Metazoa > Chordata > Actinopteri > Cypriniformes > Cyprinidae > Carassius > Carassius carassius. The sequence goes on from NC_081761.1 coordinate 6,387,273, forward strand.
GACTAAGCAGTACACACACACACACACACACACACACACACTTATGTAGACACACTGCTTGGTGAGCAGTTTAAATATTTATTCAACTGATGATGTACTTATTTTTAATGAAGCCTAACACTAATCATGTTCCTCTTGTGTTTGTTTGCATTATATATTCACATGCAAACTGGGAGAGGCATCAGTTTTCTCTTCTCTAATCTCTATTTATAACCGCGCATCCTCCCTATATGTGTAAAAGCAGGCGCACACGAGCACTTCCTGTGTTGTGCTTTGTTTCTGTGTTGCAGCCAATTATGTTTGTTTTCCGTGAATGATACTGTACTTCACAAGAAATATTTGTTGCATCTCCGTTGTGTGATGCTGATGTGTAGGAAAGCTTGATTCTTGATTCTTGATTCTTGACACTTTCACCATTGACTTAAGTTTGAAGAACACAGAGAAGGTGGTGAATAAGTAGACCACTAACCACTGTTTTGGTTGAATCTGCACTTTGCACTTAATTAAACAAAGTAAAAGTAACAGACTAAATTGTGCTTCTTCACATAGATGCATTTTTTTTTCATTAATCTTTGCTTTACATTATTTCTTTAGGTTTCTACATTGGCGCCCCCTAGCTGTAGGAATTTATCATAAGATTTCATATAGTGCTGCAGAATTCTCTTCATTGTTTTTAAAACTCCCTCTTGTATATCTTGCTATCAGTTGCAGTTCTTGCTTTTTCACTTATGTGGATGCATCTGACCTTTTGCAAGCTCCGCCCTCCTTGGTTACAGTTGCTCAGTCGCTTAAGTTTTGCTGAACTCCCTAAAGAATTAAATGGGGGATTTATGTCAATTTATCAAATTTAATGGATATTATTTCTGCATGAGGTAGAATTTTTGTGCAAAGGTGCATTATTTTCTGCCATTTTCTATGAGTCAAAAACTATAAAAGCATTTAATTTTTTAATATAATAAATCAATATAATAAATATATATAATAAATAAAATAAACGTTAATTGAAATAAAACATTTAAAAACTAATTTTATTTCAGCTAGCTGCCAATGCAAAATTTCTTATTTTCATTTAGTCTAACCTGATATAATAAAATCTGAAATAAAAATGAATAAAAACAAAAACGGAAAAAAATGACAACAAAATTACTAAAACTCTTAACTAAAATTCAAATAAAAAATATATTAAAACGATCAATTTATATCGATATTCAAAATATGAATAAAAACTAGTATAGTATCTCAGTGATGCTGTGTTGGTGTAGGTGTTACAAATGTTTCTAATGATTTATTACGGTCACCTTCACTATTAAATGAATCCGTATGTAATGAAATGATTTCAAGCAACAGTGATTTTAGGCAGATATAGCTGTTCTTTTAGATGTTTTGCATGTTCAGGTGGGAGTAAGAGCTGAAACATGAGTCAATTCACACCATGGCATGAACTTCTCAATTCATATAAAGATCTAAAAAATATCTAAAAACAGCTTAATACTCTCACACACACTCATAAAGTGATTTTATTAAAATATTTTATTTTTAGCTATTGATATGTTACTATATATTTTAAACCTATATGGACTATATACTTTTCCGCTATACCTTGCATGACTGCATCTGTGTTTGCATCTGCATGAGGAAGTTTTTTATTTTGATGATAAACTGTGTGTGTTTGTGTCATAGGACCCTCGAAGTAAGCATAAGTTCAAGGTACACACATACTCCAGCCCCACATTCTGTGACCACTGTGGTTCTCTACTGTATGGGCTCATACACCAAGGGATGAAATGCGACAGTGAGTCAAAACCTGCACACACTAACTATTAAAGCTCTCTAACAGTGACCTCTGCTGGTGTCGATCATGCATTACACAATCGACTGTTTGATCTGCTCATCTGTTTGATCACTTGGAAATGATGCATGAAATGCAAAATGTTTATGTTATGTTCTGTATGAGACTTTAAATCTGTTTACATAGATGAATTAAAAGGCAATACAAATCTGAACGCTTATATAAATATTCTATATAATGAAAAATAGCACCGCTATAAACATACATAAAAACAATTTCATACATGTTTTTGAATCGTTCAGTTGTTTAAATCATTTGTGCAGTACATGCATGTGTAAAAACAGCTGTTTATTAAGTGTTCGGTATGTTAGCTAGCGTGGGTGTGATCTTCGTTTGTCTATGTGTCCTGGTGTCTGCGGTGATTGTGGGCATTTCTGAGTAAGTAGAGAGTGAGAAACAAACACTGCATGTGTAATGCTGTCAATCTAATTATGTGTGGGTTTTCTGCAGCTTGTATGATGAATATTCATAAACGATGCGTGGAGAATGTTCCCAGCCTGTGTGGAACAGACCACACCGAGAGGAGAGGACGGCTGCAAATCATTGCTAGTATCACAAATAATGTTCTTACCGTGACCAGTGAGTTCCCACACACACACACACACACACACAAACACACACACATTATATATATATATATATATATATATATATATATATATATATATAGTGTATGTATGTATTATAGTGGGTATATTTCAATGACTCTTAAATTAAGCCTTCAGAACACCCTACTACAGTAAAAACCACTCAGAGCAATGGCTCATATAATAACAACCCACAAAATAGTACAGTAAAGATATTTATAATGTTACAGAAGATTTCTATTTCAAATAAATGCTGTTGTTTTGATCTTTCTACTGATCAAAACAAATAATCAGTGTCACATGCTTTTCAACTTGATTGCAAAACAAAAACAATTTCGACCTGCAAACCATCTTAGACTAGTTTAAGCTGAGGTTTGTTTCCAGCAGAGTTGGCATGCTTTAATCCTGATTTATTTTGAGGAGCGATTTTAAACAAAAGAATTAGGTATTAATATTAAATAATTAGTCTTGATTCTGTTCAGTTTATTTAGATGATGCTACATAAATAACAAGATTGGTTAATTGACTAAACATTTTACAACCCCTGAAACTACTATAGCTACACTATCAGTGTGTGGATATTTAGTCCCAACATGGATATATTAAGGTTTTATTGATTTTAAAGAGAAACACTTCTAAACGTTCTCAGTGCGCTGAACTTTAATGTGACATTTTAATAATTGGTCAGTAGCTTTTACAAACAAATGCTCTGGTAATAATTGACTTGACTGGAGTAGTGAGGAAGGGCTTTGTTCAGAAACTAGAGAACCCACAGCTGTGCTAGTTTTGAATATGTAATGTTATAAGCAAATATCTTCAGTGTTCATTGTGTGTGTTAGTGCTGTTGTGGGATATATAATATATCAGCAGGGCAGAAAGCAAACGGTTTTTCTAGCCGAAAATTTCAGCTAAGCATGCAATCCATTACAAGAGTATTGAATGCAAATGCAATAATGGTGATGATTGCATGTTTTGGGCTTAGCCTAAAGAGGACTCCTAAGTCTTTGTGTCGTAAATTTGGTTAAAAATTTAAAATTTGCTTCTATCACTCAGTTTAAAAAACACAGAGCTCGGCAACAAAAAGTGTTTCTAAACGAGTCTGTGTTTTTCTCAGCTCTTTTTGCCTTGGGCAGAAACTCCATCCTCTGGAAACATGAGATCAATCTGCCAACGATTGCCCCACATCCCATTCACACATCCATCAGCTCTCTACAGATACATTTAGAGGCCTGAGTATATAGATAGAAGTTTTATACACTTTGCTGTTCATTTATAGCAAACTTGCAGATTCTTTAGAATTAATCTGCTGATGACATTGTTTAAATATAGTAACCCCCACAACACCTACATCAAACAACCCTCAGCATCCTCCAACAAATACACAAACACCAACAAACAGGAAACCCCCGCTCCCCTCTCAAAAAAAGTAATTGTCATAAAATCTACATATTTTGGAAAACTTAAACTTTGTTTTATTTCAGTTATTTGACAAGGCAAACTTTTTAAGTTGTAGTAATTTTATGTGCTTTTTATTAGTTTTTGTTGTTGTAAATATTTATAAATACTTTGTTTTTTATTATTTTGGTTTAGTTTTTTTAAGTTAAGTAAATGTATAGAAATATAAATAGAATAGTATTACATCACACAGAAATGTTTCAGGCAACAAAAACTATTAACGCACACAACAACATGAATAAAACAAAATAAAAACTGAAATGTACAAATAAAAGCGAATTCAATATATTAATAAATATTTCAATATTATATCATCAATAATACACAAAAAACACACTTTGGACCACTGAGCAACAGTCCAGTGCTGCTTCTCTGTAGCCCATTTCCTGCACACGCCTGTGCACGGTGGCTCTGGATGTTTCTACTCGAATCGGTCCTTCTCCACAATCTTCCTCAGGGCCCGGTCACCTCTTCTCGTTGTGCAGCGTTTTTTGCTACACTTTTTCCTTCCCACAGACTTCCCACTGAGGTGCCTTGATACAGCACTCTGGGAACAGCCTGTTCGTTCAGAAATTTCTTTCTGTGTCTTACCCTGTCGCTTGAGGGTGTCAATGATGGCCTTCTGGACAGCAGTCAGGTCAGCAGTCTTACCCATGATTGCGGTTTTGAGTAATGAACCAGGCTGGGAGTTTTTAAAAGCCTCAGGAATCTTTTGCAGGTGTTTAGAGTTAATTAGTTGATTCAGATGATTAGGTTAATAGCTCGTTTAGAGAACCTTTTCATGATATGCTAATTTTTTGAGATTTTGGGTTTTCATGAGCTGTATGCCAAAATCATCAGTATTAAAACAATAAAAGACCTGAAATACTTCAGTTGGTGTGCAATGAATCTAAAATATATGAAAGTTTAATTTTTATCATTATATTATGGAAAAAAATGAAGTTTTATCACAATATGCTAATTTTTTTAGAAGGACCTGTACAGTCGTGGCCAAAAGTTTTGAGAATTACATAAATATTGGAAATTGGAAAAGGTGCTGCTTAAGTTTTTATAATAGCAATTTGCATATACTCCAGAATGTTATGAAGAGTGATCAGATGAATTGCATAGTCCTTCTTTGCCATGAAAATGAACTTAATCCCAAAAAAACCTTTCCACTGCATTTCACTGCTGTCATTAAAGGACCTGCTGAGATCATTTCAGTAATCGCCTTGTTAACTCACGTGAGAATGTTGAAGAGCACAAGACTGGAGATCATTATGTCAGGCTGATTGGGTTAGAATGGCAGACTTGACATGTTAAAAGGAGGGTGATGCTTGAAATCATTGTTCTTCCATTGTTAACCATGGTGACCTGCAAAGAAACGCGTGCAGCCATCATTGCATTGCATAAAAATGGCTTCACAGGCAAGGATATTGTGGCTACTAAGATTGCACCTAAATCAACAATTTATAAGATCATCAAGAACTTCAAGGAAAGAGGTTCAATTCTTGTAAAGAAGGCTTCAGGGCGTCCAAGAAAGTCCAGCAAGCGCCAGGATCGTCTCCTAAAGAGGATTCAGCTGCAGGATCGGAGTGCCACCAGTGCAGAGCTTGCTCAGGAATGGCAGCAGGCAGGTGTGAGTGCATCTGCACGCACAGTGAGGCGAGGACTTTTGGAAGATGGCCTGGTGTCAAGAAGGGCAGCAAAGAAGCCACTTCTCTCCAAAAAGAACATAAGGGACAGATTGATCTTCTGCAGAAAGCATAGTGAATGGACTGCTGAGGACTGGGGCAAAGTCATATTCTCCGATGAAGCCCCTTTCCGATTGTTTGGGGCATCTGGAAAAAGGCTTGTCCGGAGAAGAAAAGGTGAGCGCTACCATCAGTCCTGTGTCATGCCAACAGTAAAGCATCCTGACACCATTCATGTGTGGGGTTGCTTCTCATCCAAGGGAGTGGGCTCACTCACAATTCTGCCCAAAAACACAGCCATGAATAAAGAATGGTACCAAAACACCCTCCAACAGCAACTTCTTCCAACAATCCAACAACAGTTTGGTGAAGAACAATGCATTTTCCAGCACGATGGAGCACCGTGCCATAAGGCAAAAGTGATAACTAAGTGGCTCGGGGACCAGAATGTTGAAATTTTGGGTCCATGCCCTGGAAACTCCCCAGATCTTAATCCCATTGAGAACTTGTGGTCAATCCTCAAGAGGCGGGTGGACAAACAAAAACCCACTAATTCTGATAAACTCCAAGAAGTGATTATGAAAGAATGGGTTGCTATCAGTCAGGATTTGGCCCAGAAGTTGATTGAGAGCATGCCCAGTCGAATTGCAGAGGTCCTGAAAATGAAGGGCCAACACTGCAAATACTGACTCTTTGCATAAATGTCATGTAATTGTCGATAAAAGCCTTTGAAATGTATGAAGTGCTTGTAATTATATTTCAGTACATCACAGAAACAACTGAAACAAAGATCTAAAAGCAGTTTAGCAGCAAACTTTTTGAAAACTAATATTTATGTAATTCTCAAAACATTTGGCCACGACTGTATAATACTTCATCCATTGATTTTCAAATTATATTTTTCTATATTTTTATTTTTTTATTATAGTCAAGGAAGCTCGTAACTTGGTGCCAATGGATCCAAACGGCCTGTCGGATCCATACGTGAAGCTTAAATTAATTCCAGACCCAAAGAGCGAGAGCAAAAAGAAGACCAAAACCATCAAGTGCTCCCTCAATCCTACCTGGGACGAACACTTCAGCTTGTGAGTGGCAAATCAATCGAGGGCATTCATTTGTATGGAATGGATATGGATGTTTGTTTCACATCTGCAATGTGTGTTTCCATCTCCGTGTTACTTATAGTAACCTCAAAGATACAGATAAAGACAGGCGTCTGTCAGTGGAGGTGTGGGATTGGGATCTGACCAGCAGAAATGACTTCATGGGGTCGATGTCTTTTGGCATCTCTGAGCTGCTGAAACAAGGAGTCGACGGATGGTAAGCACTACCAGATACCTCCTACACATGAGACCTCAGCGCTCGAGGATTGAGAGCATCCTCTTCATCTGTTTGGATTGTAGGTTTAAATTGCTGGGCCAAGAGGAAGGGGAGTATTTCAACGTTCCAGTTCCACCAGACGGAGAGGAGGGCAATGAAGAACTGCGGCAGAAATTTGAGGTGAAATCCACGTCCCTTTTCATTAGTATTCACACTCTTTTTTTTTTTTTTACTTGTATCTTTCTGACAGTATTCAGATTTTGATTGACATTTTTAAACTCTCCAGAGAGCCAAGATTGGCCCTGGCACCAAGAATACAGATGGCTCTTCAAAGAATGACATCTCCAAATATGATGCCAATGGCAACCAAGACTGCATGAAGCTCTCAGACTTCAACTTCATCATGGTGCTGGGCAAAGGCAGCTTTGGCAAGGTAGGACACTACATTCATTCATGAACACACACATCCTCGTTTACACACACAGTAGTGTTAGTGTAAGGTCTGCCAAAGCTAACATGGCTTACTTTTTGTGATTAAATGCAGTTACCGTATTTTCCAGATAAGTAGCACTTTTTTTCATAGTTTGGCTGATCCTGCAACTTATAGTCAGGTGTGACATATTTATCGAAATTAATTTGACATGAACCAAGAGAAATTAACCAAAAGAAACCATTACCGTCTACAGCTGCGAGAGGGCGCTCTGTAGCTCCTGTAGCCTACACCGAGCAGCATAGAGCGCCCTCTCGCGGCTGTAGACGGTAATGGTTTCTCTTGGTTCGTGGTTCTAAATAAATGTGACTTATAGTCCAGTGCGACTTTGTTTTTTTTTCCTCATCATGACGTATTTTTGGACTGATGCGACTTATACTTAGGTGCGACTTATAGTCCAAAAAATACGGTATTAGTCCGAAAAATATGGTATGTCCCAAAAGATTTCTATTTCAAATTCTATTGAGCTTTCTATAAAAAAAAACGTATAAATAGAAAAAACATATCAATAGAATATTAAGCTTTCAATATCGATAAAAATAAGAAATCTTACTTAAACAGCAAAAAAGCATATAAGAATGATTTCTGAAGGATCATGTGACACTGAAAACTGGAGTAAAAATACAGCTTTACCAGCATAGGAATAAAGACATTTTAAAATAAAATGCGTTCCGGTAGCTCAAGTGGTTGGGGGTTCGATTCCCCAGGAACACATGATAGGTAAAAATTGATAGCCTGAATGCACTGTAAGTCGCTTTGGATAAAAGTGCCTGCTAAATGCATAAATTTAAATGTAATTTAACAAATAAATGAAAAATAAGTTATTGTAAATCGTACTAATATTTCTAAATATTCCTGTATTTTTGATTAAATAAATGTAACTATGTTGACCATATGAGACTTTAAAAGTTTTTATGAATATTAACCATATTTAAAGTTATTTTTAAAGACTGGTTGAATAGTCCGAAATTGAAAAAAAAAACTAATCTCTGGTAAATAACTGGTTATTTATTTATAAATTATATCCACACGAAATATTGAACAAAACGTAATGCCATTTGTAGGCTTTGTATAATGTAATATTAATATCATAAAATCAATCATACATAATTGCTCAATAAATTAGGAAATTTCTTTCAGAATAATCATGTTGTCTTTCTGCAGGTGATGCTGGCCGAGTGTAAAGGCTCCGATGAGCTGTACGCAGTGAAGATCCTGAAGAAGGATGTGGTCATTCAGGATGATGATGTGGAGTGCACTATGGTGGAGAAGAGAGTCCTCGCGCTCTCTGGCAAACCACCCTTCCTCACCCAGCTCCACTCGTGCTTTCAGACCATGGTACACATCACACTCTCTGTACTAAACAGATCCACATACATATAAAAACCACATTATAAATCTATGATCAGTCGTGTTATTGCTGTTTGTAGGACCGTCTTTACTTTGTGATGGAGTATATCAACGGTGGAGATTTGATGTATCAGATACAACAAGTGGGAAAATTTAAGGAACCCCATGCTGTGTATGTATTCACTACTAAACCAATCACAAAACAGTTAAAGGATGATTTTTCATTAGTTAAAATGATACATTTAATTATTGATTGCACAAAATCATATTCTAGATTATTATTTTAAGACTGGACTAATGGCTGTTGGAAATGCAGCTTTGTCATCACAGGAATAAATGACATTTTATTATTATAGATATATTATTTATATCTATATTATAGATATATTTGTTTTTTATATTTTTGATTTCACAAAATCTTTCAGAAACATTACAAAAGCTTACAAAGTGTTTTAAAATAAGATTTTATTTAACATATATCAAAAAGAACAAACTTCGTAGTCATCAATTATGGTTATTGATGTGTTTTAAATATTATTGCTATGCCATGCTCACCAGAAAAATTATTGTTATATAGATTTATTCATGAATCAGATCAATAATTATTATTATTTTTTTACCATCAGGTTCTATGCTGCAGAAATTGCCATCGGCTTGTTCTTTCTTCATTCAAAGGGCATTATTTACAGGTGAAATGATTGTTTACTTGTGAATCTAAGCATACAAATTAAATGCAACAATCACAGTATTTAATAATCCATTATAATAATACACAAAGAGGAAGAATAATACAAATATTTGTCAATATTCTACAAATAAATCTATTAATGATGTAAATTGTCCCTCCAATTAGTTTGTCATATTTAAAAAAAAATAATAATAATAATAATGAAATGTAATTATTTAGTTGCATTATTTAGTAAAGAATCATATTGTTGTCAGAGCAAATATTTACTAATGCGTGTGTTTGTGTGTGTGCTGTTGCTCTTTGTTTTCTGGGTTTGTATAGGGATCTGAAGCTGGATAATGTGATGTTGGACGCTGAAGGCCACATTAAAATTGCAGATTATGGCATGTGCAAGGAGAACATGTTTGATGGGGCCACAACCAAAACCTTCTGTGGCACTCCAGATTACATTGCCCCAGAGGTGTGTGTGGATATATGAGTGTGTTATGTTATTACACTTATGTTAGGGTGCACGAGGCGTATATATATGCTCTCCTGTGTTACAGATCATTGCATATCAGCCGTATGGCAGGTCTGTCGACTGGTGGGCTTATGGAGTTCTCCTCTATGAAATGCTGGCAGGACAGGTAAACTAATGCCACCTTATCATTCTGGGTCTAAATTCAGAGCCATTGTCAGAAGTAATTATGTGATTGTGATAGATGCAGTGATGCCAGTGTGCTTCCTCTTCTTTAGCCCCCTTTTGATGGCGAGGATGAAGATGAGCTTTTCCAGTCCATCATGGAGCATCATGTGTCTTACCCCAAATCCATGTCCAAAGAAGCAGTGGCTATATGCAAAGGGGTAGGCGACACACACAAACACACTTTTTATACATTCTTGACTATGCTTACATACACTAACAGACCCCATTACGTGTTGGCAGCTGATGACCAAGCATCCAGGGAAGCGTCTGGGCTGTGGACCGGAGGGAGAGCGAGACATTAAGGAACATGCTTTCTTCCGCTACATGGACTGGGAAAAACTACAAAATCAAGAAGTTCAACCTCCCTTCAAACCTAAAGCAGTAAGTAATAATGCAGCGGTTTGTTTTTTGTGTGTTTTATCAAGTGGTTGCATTGTAGCACATGGCAATAAAATGCTATCCTTTTTTACACTTTTCTTGTTCTTAGTACATGTGATGAAGAATATCTTCATTTTTTATGTGTCTTAATTTTGTAGAGAAGATTTAGTGTATGTGGCCAAGACGCTGTGGTTCCAAAATGCTGAGTGCAGGAAGTAAAGCGTCACTTCATGCTCTGCTGTTAAACCACAAAGATAATGAAAACACAAATATGAGAGGCACTGAAGGATTGCTTTCATATTTAGACTGAAATTCTGCAGAAAACTGTAATGGAGCATTTTAAGAATTTTGCAGGTTGACTCAGGATGAGAATATACAGTGACCCAAAAAAGTATTCAGACACTTAAACCACACTAAAAGATATCATTGTGTTCATTTTAAATGCACAAGCACAATTTTCAATGATAAAATGATACATATGCTGCTTTAAAGTTGACCAGCTGCTTTGGCTGAACAATGTGCAAGTGATTAATGCTAATACACTGCTTATCTGCTAACATCTGCATCACTTAAATGAATTCATACTCATGACCTGAGCTGTGCCTGGCACAGAATGTGCACTGTACTGCTGAACAACAGAAGAAAAGTCATCTTTAATTAAAAACATACATATATAGTTTAGTTTAGTAAAGTAAATATTTAGTATTACATCATCAGTATAGTAAAGTAAATATATATGCAGGTATATATATATTACACACACAGCACAAAATCATTTATTAATTTTTTCAAATGCTTTTTAAAGAAGTAGTATTTTATGATTATCAAGAGGACTATACTTATTTGATCACAATATAGAAAAACATAAAAAAAAGTTATATATATATATATATATATATATACAATTTCTATTTTATTTTGATATGTTTTATCCCTGTGATGGCAAAGCTGAATTTTCAGCATCATTACTCAAGTCTTCAGTGTCACATGATTTGCAACAAAGTTTAGGTCTAATTATTAAACTGACAGTAATGCTAGATATTTGTTTCTAAGCTTTCAAATGGTATCTGGAATGATTGTATCCATGCCAACTAGACATTTGAAATCACATGGAGAGAGGCTGATGAGATTTTTAATGTGTATCCCACTTTTCGGATCATTCCTAAGCCCCTGCAGTTAACAGCTTGCACATGAGTATTCTAACAGGTTTGATTTAATTGATTAATTTTGAATTCTTCATGATAAGTCTATATGTGCATAGATCTCCATGTAACAGTGCTGCCTGATTCAGGTTAAGGTTAGGTCGTCATCTTGTTTTGTTCTTTAAAGTCTATACTTCTGATAATGCATTTGACTGTGGGCTGATTGGCCAGTTATAGCAAGCCCCGCCCCACATAATTTTGCATTGAGGATGTGTGAGGTGAGTTCAAAGAATAAACATTTAAATATTCAATTTAAAACCCATTTACAGGTAAGTGATTTGGATACCTTATTGTTTTCTCACAATCACTGCTCTTCACCCTCTCACTTGGAATTGTCTAATTCCACAGATCACATTTTTCTGAATGCTGCACATTCATCTCCTGAAAATGATTTTTTTTAATTTGTTGACTTCTAGCAGCACAACAATTAGCAGCATCAGAAATATGTTTCTAATGCAGAAAATGATGTGCATGAAATGTTTTGCTCAAACGAGAGCAGGAAGGTGTTTGACTGACATTAAGTGCATATATTTTAGTTATGCAAAGTAGGTATGTGCTCATCATTTTCTATCATTACACATTCACTCAATTAAGAGTTACTATACAAGCGTTAATTTTATCACACGTCTCAATATTTATTTTTTTCAGTTATTTTCCCACATTTGAAGCTTCCATTTGTCATTTATACCTCATTTGTTTGCTCACGCCGTACAATCATTTTCCCATCCCATATCTCTCTTCTCTCGTCTTCTCCACAGTGCGGTCGAGACGCAGAGAACTTTGATCGTTTTTTCACCCGCCATCCTCCCGTCCTGACCCCTCCTGACCAGGAAGTGATTCAAAACCTGGACCAAGATGAATTTCAGGGCTTCTCGTACATTAATCCAAATTTCGCATCTGTGAAATCCAAGTAGCCAGTTTTAGCCAAGCTCAAAATAGGGTCCAATGAGATTTACAGATCTTGAAAATTAGCCAATGAGAGAGTTTGGCCAGATTGATGGAGGAATGGAGGTAATTTTGATTCATATTGTTCCTTTCTGCTTATTATATTTTGTTTGATTTAAAAGGATCATGGAAAGAGATTAACTTTACCTTTGTAAAAGAACCTATAAGGAGTGAATTTTTGGCAGCCTTGCAAGATTTTGACTATTTGATGCTTGTATATCATAGACTGTAGTTTTATAGATTTAAAAAAGAATAAATCCAGTGTTATGGACACATTTCACCCCAGATATTTTATATATATATATATATATATATATATATATATATATATATATATATATATATATATATATATATATGAGAATTTAATAGACATGCAAAAAATGCACTCAAATATGATAATGTGACAACACAACAAGATTGGAATTGTTTTAAAAATAGGCTTCATTTTATTTATTATCAATTTGTTTATTATTTTCTTTTCATTTTGGTGTGAAATGTGACCTAGACCTGTCCTAGAGGTTTTGTGAGATTCACTCATTGTCTCGGATCAAGCATATCTTTGGAATATTAAATATAGCTGTCAAATCTATCTTTCTCCCCACATGCACACGTGCACACACAATCCATGCATCTCAGATGAACCATTTACTGCTTATTGATCAGGATGTTTACTGGGTCTCACCCCAATTTAGTGCTTTTTTCGGTTGGGTGTTGTATGTGTGTTTGTGTGAAACTGTGCCAAGTCAGAGAATAAAGTTTAGAAGCTGGTCATGCAGCGTGTAGTTTTCCAACCAGAGCTGCTTGGATACTCATAACCACATCCTTAAGCCAACTGGTGTGATAGTGATGTGACTACAACAACTTAATTCCAGACATGATGATGATGATGATGATGTAACTACTTACAAGAACATATCTTTTATGTCATTATTCTGCCAAATCTGTGATGTATGACATTTTTTGACTTGTTATCTGTGCCTGGCAGTGTTTCAAATTGGATCAAATTACTGTGAAACTGTGGACAGACTGTTTCTATAGAGGAAAATATATGAATATGTATTTGGAATATATTCATGATTTTTGTATGTCTATATATTTTCCTTCTCTGTGTTTATTCTTGCATAACAACCAGTGCTGAAATGTAGTCTCTGAATACTGATATTTTAGGATATATTAAATATGGTTAATAATATGCCCATTTTTGTTTTGATCATTGATCATACATTGACATTAACATGTTAACAAATCAGCAATAAATATCAGCATATATATATATATATATATATAACACATATTGGGTGGTCAGTACGAAAATGAATTCTTGTATGCTCACCAAGGCTGCATTTATTTGATCAAAAATACAGTAAAAATCAAATAAATCATTTTAATATTCAGATCTGTTGCTCAAGAATCAAGTTTTGCTGCAGGGTTTTCTGTGGAAACCATGATGCATTTTTTTCAAGAATCTTTCATGAAAAGTTTTATTTGAAATGTTTTGTAATTTAAATAGTTTTATTTGTCACTTTTGATCAATTTAATGCATCCTTAGTGGATAAAAGTAAATAATTTATATATATATATATATATATATAAAATTACTGATCCCAAACTTTTGAGTATAAAACAGTGTCCTTTGCAAGTACGCCAACCGACTAGTCTTAAAAAATCAGGTACCTGCTAGACAACCATCAGTAAACAGCAGATCCATATGAGAACAAAAGGAGTGTTTCGTGTGAGTGTGAAATTGTGCGTTTGGACTTCTGGGTCTCGTGAGGACGTGATGCTGCAGTAATTTAGTAGGTACAGGGACCAGACTCTCATGAAGTACTTCTCTCCAAGGCCCTTATTCTTGAGCTGGTTTGGGCCTCTAGCAGAAGGTAGGACTTTGTCTTGATTGTCCTCTGTCTTGGATGAACGGGCATTTTGGTGTCTCTTTGTTCCTGGTTTATGTGTTTAGCAGAACTTTGAGCTGTTTGTCTCCAGTTGGTGGTTGGACTTTAATGTCCGAATGTTCATCTCATTCTCAATCAGAATTTTTCTTTTCAGACATTTATGGTCTAGTTTGCTCTCCTCTGTACTGTCCCTCCATGTTATTTGTGATTTAATTCGGCTTCCTCCAGACTGACTCTTTTGTCTTGAGTTTTTGATTCTGATTTCACTTCAAGCTGTGTGTTCCTCTTCATCACTTTCCTCTTGGTCTTTTTAGCTGTTTCTGACTTTTAATATCTGATTATTCTCTGTGATGTTTTCGTGTTGTCTTGTCTGATTTAAAGTCAACATAAAATTAAAATGGATCCTATTTGCTTTCTTCATGCATGTTTCAGGTGATTTGGTATATTTGGCCTCCGTAATTCATGATCAACTTTTTTCTGCTGATGTCACCAAGGCTTTGAGGGCTATTGGATCTTTTTAACTTATCAGCAGTTTTCATGGGCAGTTTCCAGTGGACAAATTCAAGTTTTTCATGTTGAATATCCTGCTTATCACAGAAACAGACCACACTGTGAAAGTAAATAGGTTTCAAATGCAATTTTGTGTTGGCTTTTTATTGCATTGCTGAGAGTACTGAACTGATGTGTAATGCAAAATGCCAACAAAAACCTTTGCTGAAGATGTGGAAAAGTTTGATGTGGTTGATGTTGGTGATAAAAAAAAGTTTTAAAAATAAATAATAATAAAACATTTTAGAAATGAAAAATTAGACAGTGAAAAAAGTGCTAACGTCACAATAAGTGTAGTAATGTACAAAAAATAACTTTAAAAATATTTTCAACATTTGTTAATATCCATTTATAAATATTCATATACAGTAATTCATGTTAATTTATACAAATTAATGTTCAAATTTACATTATCCTTTAAAACTTTTGGGTCTGTAATATATATTTTTAAAGAAAAATACTTCTATTCAGCAAGGATGCATTATATTGATAGAAATCAATAGTAAAGACATTTATAATGTTACAAAAATATTTTTATTTCAAAGAAATGCTGCTCTTTCTATTCATCAGAATCCTGAAAAATATTAAGCAGCACAATTTTGTGACTCTAAACACTGGAGTAATGATGCTGTCAATTCAGCACTGCATCACAGGATTAAAATTTTTAATTTTTGATTAAAATTTTTATTTAATCTTACCAACCTCAAACTTTTGAACAGTAGTGTATGTAATTAATTAATGTAAGCATGTAGAGCCTTACTGTATTGTGGTGTTATAAAAAAATTAAAAACTAAAACAAGTAATATCCTTGATCTTTAACACCTATAACCTAGAGCAGTGGTTCTCCAACTTTTTATACCAAGTACCACCTCAGGGAATATTTGGCTCTCCAAGTACCACTGTAGTGAATAACATTCAAATACAGTAGCGTAGAAGGACTAACTATTCAACAGTTCTGTATAGTTCAAAAACAAGCTGGTTTTATTCCTATTTAGAATATTTATTGTTGTCAGCCACTTTAACATTGTAAATACACAGTTTGAACATTAACACCGCACTGTGCTTACAAAACAAACTTAAATAAATATTCAATTAAAATGTGTTGTACCTAAAAGTTAAATTAAAACTGTACTGCACTTAAATTAAAAAATTTCCTCCGTGTACCACACTTTTTGAGAACCACTGACATAGACTATTAGTGACATATGCGAAACATTATGCACATTCATGGTCACACTCATAACACTCTTTCTCTGTTTTTATTTCAGAAAAATCGGCGTGACGCAGGTAATTTTGACAAGGAGTTCACCAAGATGCCGGTTGAGCTGACACCAACAGATAAACTCTTCATTATGAATCTGGACCAAAATGAATTCCAAGGCTTCTCCTACACCAACCCTGAGTTTGTCATTCAGGTTTAACACCAAACTCCAGTTGATTGCTCCATACAGGTGAGAGAGCAGGACACGCTCGCTCTTATTACCCAGAAAGCATTGTTTTGTCCCTGTGCCATCTTGATTGTCCTCTCTTTTCACCTGAAACAGCACAAACCCAGCAGGTTCATACAGAACCAAACCAGGATTATCCTCAGTCTCAACCAAGGCCTCAGAAACACTGAAATGAATTCGCCAGAGGAGAGAGAATGGTTATAAAAGAGTGTATTCATAGTCTCCATGAGAATGTCTTGTGTTTTCATCTCCATGAGAATTATCCTACCTCTTTCTTTTATACATTCTCTCCATAGATTCAGTCAGCTTTTTCCTGCATTTCCAAATGAATTAGCCTGACAACATGCAGCACAAATGGCCTATTCCAGAGCTCATTAGGCCTTCTGCAACCTTGAACCGTTTAAGTTACAATCTGCTCTAAATTAGTATAAATTCAAAGTCGAGTTCCTGTGCATCAGTGAGTGATAGATAAGCAAATATCCTCAAGCACTTCTTGCTAGATGTTTGTTTAAATGGTTGATATCTGTCAGCTTGGTCTGAGATTCTCAGCATTACAGCTAAACATTTAAAATAATGACATCCATATGGCCTTTAGTTTGCTCCCGCCATAATGGCTTCTTTGTGTCATGATAACTTAAGGGGAAAACATAAGACAACAGAGTCGATTTATGAATTGGATAAAGCTTTTGCAATCCTTGATAAAGTGCGTTAGTGCTGTTTACTGAATTGGCATCAGGGGTTGCTCCATGCATATCACTGGCTGCAGAGAATGTGATTCATTCTGTATGAGCTGAAGAACTACAACATTAGCTACTGTACCAATTTTGACTGAAACCCTAATGTGCCATATATTTTTGTGGGGGAATCTGCAGTGTTTGGGGAGCTCGTTATGTGCTATGTGTCTGTGTAAAACAGACTCCACAAGGAGTTTTAGTCTACCCTATGCATGCCTGGTAGAGCCCTTGCTCTTTAACTCGGTGTTAACTTATTAACTAAGTGTGTCAGTAATGGTTGGATCTGTTGTACCATAGATCCTTTTAAGGGTTACGGTGTGTGAACAGTTCTATTTGTTTATGTTTTATTTTGTAATTAGATATATGAAATAGAAATATAAGTATTCTAGTCTTCCAAATGAAAACACATTGTGTGATCATGTAAACAGTGATAAGTTTAATCTGCTTTTCCTGAGGTGATAACTGGAAAAGTGGGGATAATGTATAAAGATATTGTAAAATATTTATTGTATAGTGTATATGGAGGATTAAATGTTTGTGAAGACCAGCGGCCTGAACTACAAAAAATGTGAAAGCTGGAAAGAGAGATTGAAAAGCTGTTATTTTAAAGCAACTGTATGTTTTTAATAATATTGAAATACATTTTAAAAATCATTCTGATGGTTCACTGACTTTTAATAAAATGGCTTCAGTTTCTTTACATTTTGCTGACTTAACTCTAGGGAGCTCCAAAGTCGCTAAAAATACACAGAACTACATACAGTTGCTTTAACTGGACTTTTATAAAATATATATATATATATATATATATATATATATATATATATATATATATATATATACATATATATATATATATATAAACATAAGAAAGTGATAAAATAGTGTGTAGTTTACTGCTTTACTAGTATTACTGCCCTAAGATAAATCTCTTCTGAATGTGCGTAACTGTAAATGAATGATGTGGCCTTTACGCAAACAAGGTAATTGTCACACCTCTGAAAAGCATGCACACTTTAATATTGTAAACCCTGGCCCTGTTAGTAGGCGGTTATTATTTTAGTTTTTCTATCATGTTTTAATGATGAAGGCTTTTAAGGGCTTCCTGCACAAGAATCAACTATATACTATGCAAGACAGATGCATGTCAACAACGACACATCGACATAACACCAGACAGCAGCAGTGGTTGGCTATGGGGAGGGCTATCGCTGGTAATTGCAAAGAGATTTTGCATGCTATTTATTTATGATATGTGGATTATTAAAGCTGAAGTTTTCAAATGCCAATCTGTGTGTTTGTAATTTTTGTTAGTTTTTGTAATGAGGTTCCATAGAGAGTCCATATTGTCTAAGGTTATTGGCCCATTCACAAAAAAGTGAGAAACGTGTACCTGTAAATTTCAAGATGTATTTCTATTTAAAAATTGTTACTGCTTAACTTTGCCAAATTGCTGGACCACCATGGCGGGCACATCTTCCAATATTCATACTATTGAAAATATGTTTGTTTGTTTGTTTGTTTGTTTGTTTGTTTGTTTGTTTGTTTGTTTGTTTTTTGTAATTTCCTATTCTGATTTTAATGGGCCTACAAAAGTGAACGGATGAGATTTAATTTAAACTCATTTAAATATGTGTATACATTTAATGCTGAAACATTGGGTCAAAATGCTTAAAAATAGAATTAATAGTTGCATTAAAAACCCCGAACAGTAAAATCTGTAAAAAACTAAATACTATCTGTGGATTTCTCTGTTATATATAATTGGGATTAAGAATAAAAGTATTCAAAGCTGCGACTGAGGTGCTAGTGTAAAGCACCTAACCCTGCTTTTAAGACTAAAACAGATATTTCCTGAAAAGTTACATCTCTATTCTGATTGGTTGATTAGAATGTTGTTGCAGGATCAACAAGGATGTTGATCCAGGAACATGTTGTACTTGGTGAAAATCACGCTCACCCTATATGCATAGTACATACGTAATTAAAAGTCTAATTTTCACGGTTTGTAAATAAGCAAATGCAAATGACATGGTAACTAGATAAATGTGTTCGTTTGTGCATGTTCTTTAAAAATGTACTGATCCTTTATTGCATAAGTTTATATGTGCTGTTCACGACACTATCGAGCGCAAAGTGAGAGGCGGTGCTTTGAATCCACAATCAGAGGCTCAACCCAAACCCACCTCAGTAGTATGATCCATGTGGGCATGCACACAGACCAGTCATGGGCACACTGGTTTTATTCGGGGGAATATCGAGAAAAAAACCTAACACCACCGTGATGTCTTCTGGGGAAAAGTTTTTTTTACAATTCTTACAATTCAAAGTTCTTATACAATTTTTAATGTATAAGGTAGGTTTGGAGCGTTAAAATTAGGATTTAGCCTACCTTAATGAAGGAGGTAAACCCTAATGACCTCTTTCACTTTAAGCGTAAAAGCGCACCGCATGAGGAGCGCGTGCTAAAACTTCTCGAAAACGTCACTGTCACGGACGCACACATGTGAGACTTCATCAACACGCGTGAATATGTATAAGTCGTGCTAAGTGTACACTGATGCCAGAGAGCCGGGTGCAGGATGAAGGTGTGTAACCGTGGAGTGCAGATGCTCCTCACCACGGCGGGGGCTTTCGCGGCCTTCAGCCTGATGACCATCGCGGTGGGCACCGACTACTGGCTGTACTCGCGTGGGGTCTGCAGGACTAAAAGCGTCAATGACAATGACACCAACCGAAAGAACGAAGAGGTACTTACGCACTCGGGACTCTGGAGACAGTGCTGCATGGAAGGTAGCCTACTCTTTTCCTTCAAAACTGTCATGAAATGCTTTTTAATACATGTACAAGTGGACGACTTGATAACACTGTAATAGCCTTTATATTTAGCTCAAACTATGATTGTGTTATGATTTAAATTTATGATTTCAAGTAAGTTGTTTCAGTAGAACTGTGGTATAACTGTAAAAAAAGTTGTCTCAGCTGTGTTAAGTAAACCTTAACACAGTATCTGTTTGAGATTTAATGTTACTGAATAACTGAAATATTTATACTCTTACACCAAAAAATTGGAAATGATAACATCTGAAATGACTAAATTAACTAGGCTAAAGTCAAAATAGCATAACATCAATTAATCAACCTAAAAACATGAATTTATACCAACTTGTTTATGGGTTAAATCAGGTAAAAATAGCTATTTAATATAACAATTTCAAGTTACCATTTTTACAGTGTTGAAAAAAATGAAACCACCGTGCAATTGTTTCATAGAACAGTAGTTTTAATTTTTTTTTTACACGTACCATGCTAGTCTTTGAAGTACCTTGAATTACTCATAGTACACATTCACTATAATAGTAATCTTACAATGACCATACCGTCACTGTCATTTTACCACACATTACGTTTTTCTAAAGCATGTGTGTCAGATGACTATAAATGTTTAAAAATTGGAGCCGAATCAAACCTCTTTCCTGTTTCCTGTGGGTTGATTTATTTATCTGATTATTGATTGATTTCTTTTTACTCTCTCTCTCACAATACGCATTCCTCTAGCTTCGACCCATCTCTCACACCCTCTCGTACTCTCTGACCTATATCACTTCAACGTCAATTCTTTTAATGGAAAGTGTAATGAAGCGTTGACTATGATAAAAGGGCATCAAAGTGGCAGCGTTCAATTTACACGTGTGAATGCAAGATATATTAAGGGTACGAGTAGAAAGTTATGAAAGATGGCTGGCACAAACCATACACTTTATCTAAAACTGGTGTTCTCTATAAGATCAGTTATACACACAAAGATATAGAAATCAAGCTTTTAAAAATGCAGATGCATGTACATGTGTGGTATCTACATCACAGTCACATGCACATGCAGTGACCATTTTGTATTAATAAAAAAAAAAAAAGAAAGCCACGGAATCCCTGTTTAAATTGATACTTTAGCTTCTATATTTTCTCTTTTAAATAATTATTTTGGCTCAAGATATTTGATATGTTGAATGACACTTAGCAAAAGTTCAAATGTGTTGCCTGGATAAAAGAGAAATAAAGTCTGTGTTTTGAGAATGTCTAATTAGTTTGGAGGATAATGATATTGTTAATGATTTGATAGCATTAGTCCAATCATGTGGAAAATGGCATTGGCTGAGGCATGTCTGATTGTGAAAGTATGTGGGGTTTCTTACAGGCATATTTAAAGGGGTTTGTAAGAACATTGATCATTTTCCAGAGGATGCAGATTATGAACAAGATGCTGCAGAATATCTACTGCGTGAGTATCTACACATGTGTCACATTCAGTTAAAGGTAAAGCACATGCAATAAAAACCTACTATAAAAATAGCATTTGCAAACTCTGTGGTCTCCAATTTAATCACTGATAAAACAAGGTTCCTTCCTAAAGATTTTAGAAAATTGTGGAAATACTGAATTTGATTCAGGAAAACAAACAAACAAAAAAAATTTGAGATGACAATATTATATATAATTTTTAAAATAATGCTGTATGAACCATTTATGTAAAAATATGGACTGAAAAATTGAATGGTTTAAAAATGATGGAATTTTGAAATGGAAAATACATAGGAACCCTGTAAAAGCGATCAAATAAAACAATAAGAATTAGAATCATACTAATTATATAGATTAGAGAAAAAACACTATTAGAGATACTAGAGATACTTTGTGTGTGTTTGTGTGACAGGTGCTGTGCGCGCCTCTAGTCTTTTCCCTATACTGAGTGTGGGACTGCTGTTCATTGGTGGAGTGTGTGTAGCTGCCAGTGAGTTCTACAAGAGCCGACACAATGTCATCCTGTGCGCAGGCATCTTTTTTGTCTCAGCTGGTATGTCCATGTGATCATATGTAGACTTTTACCTGGTTATATGTCCTACAGATGTTTTCAAATGTATCAATTATAATTGTATCCGCAAACAGCCATCACAGGGTGAAGCACCCCAAATAGCAGCCCTTTGTTATTTTGAGTAGATTTGGTTGATCATGGTAAAGCAGATTTTGTATTACTTGTAACTTTTTAGCTTTTGACAAGTAGGTGGCACTGTAAACAAATTTATGTGTTATTCATGACTGTAATATGGAAGCCAATTTCTGCCACATAAGAAAAACTATTTGATAAATCATAATTATGACAAAGGGGAATTTAGGAAATAAAGAGTCAGACATATGAGATAAAAAGTTTAATTAGGACATAAAAGAGGAAATTATAGGAAAACGTCTAAGAGATTATGACAGGCAATAAGGATAAAAAGTAAAGTCACCTTTATTTGCTTTTAACAATACAGATTCTGTCAAAGCAGCTTTACAGTATTAAATGGGGAAAAATAGTGTGTAATAATACAAAACAGTAAACACTAAATTTTCAGTTAAAGTCAGTTATGACATTATAATTGACTTAAAAAGTCACAATTATGACAACATTTTGTCCTTTTACTTCATATTTAAGACTCTGTCATTATTTTGACCTTTATATCATGTTTATGATTCCCATAATTTCCCATAATTGTCCTTTTATTTCATAATTATGACTTATTTTGTAATACCATTATACTTTTTATCTTAAAATTATAATTTCATATCTCAAAATAGATTTTTATTATAATAAATAGTATTATATTAAGTCAATTATTATGACTTATGTTTCTTGTGAAAGTTAAAACTATGATCTGCTGAGTCTTATTTATGGGATAAAAAGTCAAAATCATGGGAGAATAAGTCCTAATTGTGATAAGAAAATGCCAAATTGATACATTTTTGTCTTTTTATATAACAATTATGACTTTTTGTTAGAATTTCGACCCTTTTATGCAATTTCGACCTTTTCATTTCATAATTATGACTTCACATTTACATCTCAGCATTGCCTAGTTTTTATCTCATGATTATGACTCAGTATCTCATAATGTCGAATTTTTATGTGGCATAAATGCACTTCCATACAATGCAACGTTTCATAAACAAAACTACAGAATCAGTGCCAAGGGTGTTTTAACCAACTTCATGATTTTGCAAAATTATTATTGATGGCAAAAAAAGGGTATTTTTGTTTGTGGGGAAAAATGCATTGCTTAAATAATTTACGTAAGATTATTTTCATAAGATCACCAGTTATTTCGAGGACATCGTTATAACTTGTTTGAAACTCATTTCTAAGGACATTTCATAGCAAATTGCTCTTAATGTATGATTAGGTTAGTATTTTATTTTTATTTTTTTTAGGCCTCAGCAACATCATTGGCATTATCGTGTACATCTCATCCAACGCTGGCGACCCTAACCAGAGCGAGTCGAAGCGCAGTCACTGGTACGGCTGGAGCTTCTACTGCGGCGCTCTTTCCTTCGTCATAGCGGAGACTGTGGGCGTCCTGGCCGTGCACCTGTTCATCGATACGCACCGTGTGCTGAGAGCGCGTGCGCATCGAACACTCCAAACCAGCACGCATTCCCTACAGCATCGGCGCTCGAGCAGCTACCGTTCACGTTACCGCTGGAGGCAGGGTCAAAACCGCTCCTCAGACTCCCGATCGAACGAACCCTCTCCGGCCCCGACGGCCCGTCCCGGGAACGACCTCCGGCTTTACGCACTGGGACGCGGACTTCCACCAACAGCTGCTCACGCACTCGCGCACAACACCCTCAGCGCCGGGCGTGGTTTTGCACATTTTCATAACTCTGTCATCGCTAATAACAACTTTGCAAATCCTCATGTCCTCACCATGCAGAACTCGTTGAAATCAGAAAGAGAGCTTGGGCACATACAGAACTCGTTGAGCACCGAGAATGGCTTTGCTTTTGCAAATATACATGGACAGAATTCAATCAAACCTGAAAATGGAGTCGTTCTGTCGCAGAACTACAAACAAAACTTAGTGAATCTCAGTAAAAGCCCAGTGCATGCGCAAAATTCTGGGAATGACAATTCACCCGTGCAAAACGCTGTAAAAGAGCCTTCATATATATCTCAAAGTAGCACTGCATCAAGAAGAACAACTCCGGTGTAAAAAAAAGAAAATAAAAAGGACCTATGCTGCTATATTATGCTATATGAAAGGCCATGAAGATTAGCTAATTCCTTCACTGAATACGTGCATATTATTTGCTTTTAGCTTTATGTACTAAATGAAGTGGATTGACTCTGCAAAAAAACAAATGGTGCTGTTTATTGTGCCCACTGCTGTCTCTATGCAGAAGCGAACCTGATGCCTTGTCCTTGGAACTTTTCCAGATGCAATACTCTCAATGGCCACATGAGCAGCAATGGACAGCTGTTATGACAAAACACACTGGACCCTGTTCACTGATGCCGTTTTTAACAACGTAAATCTAGAAAAGCATTTTATATTTTTATTTTAAAAATGTCATGTACATTTATAAAGCTATTCTAAGTGTTCTCATTCCAGTAGTCCAGTGATCAACAACAACAAAAAATCCAGAAAGTATGAGGTTCCATTTGTGCCAAAATTATGTCGACATGTTGTCTGTCTATGCTTTGTCATCTCAAATTACTCCTGTCATCTGTCCTTTTTGTTTGACTGTGGCGTTCTTGCGTGTCAACGCTGCTTGTGTCATGACTATGCATCGTTTCCCTCTGTCGTTACTATGTGTCGTCTTCCATGTCGTTGCTATGCGTCGTTTCCCTCTGTCTTTACTATGTGTCGTCTTCCATGTCGTTGCTATGCATTGTTTCCCTCTGTCGTTACTATGTGTCGTCTTCCATGTCGTTGCTATGCATCGTTTCCCTCTGTCGTTACTATGTGTCGTCTTCCATGTCGTTGCTATGCGTCGTTTCCCTCTGTCGTTACTATGTGTCGTCTTCCATGTCGTTGCTATGCGTCGTTTCCCTCTGTCGTTACTATGTTTACAGTGTACATTTTAGGACATCCTCAGACCTCAGTCTGAATGAAAAGACGTCATGCCTCAGACTAAAAGGCTTCAGTCATCGAACAAAACGGCATCGCGCCACGGACTGAAAAGCTTCAGGTCTCAGGAAAAACGACGTCAGGTGTCAGGTCTCATACAATTAGGCATCAGACGAAACGAACTCAAGTGGAGTATCGCGTTACCCTGCCCCATGTGACGTCACACGCACACCATTCAGAGGAAGTGGTGTATAATGGTTGATTGATGGCAAAAGGAGGTAAGCAGTGTCTGATATATTATATTTTAACAGTTTTATTCAAATGTTACACTAATTAAGTTATTTAGGGAAGAAAAAATGCATTTTGAGAGCCATTTATGCACGTTTAAAAAGTGAGTTAGCCATATTGCAACCAGCGAGCTTTTATTTTGGCAAAGTAGTAAAATTACCGTCTGAGGATGTCCTAAAATGTACACCGTACTCATAGTAACGACAGAGGGAAACGGTGCATAGCAACGACATGGAAGACGACACATAGTAACAACAGAGGGAAATGACGTGTAAGAACGACATGGAAGACGACGCATAGTCATGACACAAGCAGCGTTGACACGCAAGACGACACAGTCAAACGACAAGGACAGATGACAGGAGTAAGTTGAGACGACACATAGCATAGACAGACAGCATGTCTACATAATTTTGGCACAAATGGAACCTCATAAGAAAGTGTTAAAACATTGTTTAGAACATTCGGTTTTTAGTGTACATTTTATGTACCATACTGGATTGGGAAAGTTAATATACAGTTTTTATACAAATTAACAGACAATACAATTGATAGGAAAGATGGCCTGGAGCAACGGGGTTAAGTGGATTGATTTTAGACCCAATGAGGGCAGAACAGGATGGTGGCTTTAGTTTCTGGGTCATGCATGACTATGACTGAACCTTGAACTTTTACATTTGCATGTTGCATGCAATCAGAAAACGTTGTCTTGCTACCTCAATTATTTGGTGTGTTCAAGTTTGCTAACACCATGTTTGTTGCCACATCATCGGAATGGAGAACAGGAGAATATGAAAAACGATTTGTTCTATTTTCAGAATAAGTACAGCGTTTTCTATTAGTTTCTCATTTCTTATTATTAATGTTAAAAACAGATGTGCTGCTTAATATTTTAGAGAACACTGTGATAAAAAAATTTCTGGATTGTTGACAAAAGTAAAAAAAAACTATTTATTTGACTTTGAAATCTTTAAATAACATTATAAAAGTCTTTACTGTTACTTTTAATCAATTTAATGTGTTATTGCTGAATAAAATTATTAATTATCTAAAAAAGTTTCCTAAAAATCTTGACACCAAACATTGGAATGGTTGTGTAGATTTTACAGAGTAAACTGGAAGCAGATCCCAAAAAATGACTTTTTTCAGTTAAAATATTTTTTTATTTTTGGCACAACAATGGTGTTCCTGAAACAGATGAAATAATCTCTCACTTGACCAGAGCTTGTTGGGTTTTCCGAGACTCTCCTTTAAGCTGTCCAGCTCTTTTCTAAATCTACAAGTTCCATGCCTTCACAGTAAGAGCGTGGACGGGACGCTTTCACCTGGATATGAAGAACAGTTATGTGTCATTCCCTTACAACAATATAGATATAGAGTCTTTAGAGTATGAGTCTTACTGTGGTGGTATTCCTGTTGAGCTGCTGCAGCAAAGGGAATGGTGTCCATTGAATCGGCTCGATTGGCCAGCTACAGACTGACAGATCACTAGCCTTCCCAGAATCCACCACGCCATCCGCCAAGCTGCAGTTGCTGAGATCCCAACCATACTGAGAACTATAAGCCCCAAAATACATGGATTTTTTTTACTGTATTTTAAATACAGCCATTGTGAGCATAAGAGACTTCTTCCTAAACTATTAAAAACCTTACCTACACCAAACTTGTGAACAGTAGAGTACCATGATATTTATGGTAAACCATGAATTATGAAATAATATGCAAATCTTACGGTACCCGTGAGGATATATGGTGTTGAGGTGTGTTCCACTACCGTGGTATGTGGATACCACAGAAAGAGTGTCATCGTGGTAACAGCAGGTACGGTCAAGTGCTCTCATGTGTAGTAATTCATCAGAGCGGGTGTAGGCAGGGTTATCCAACGAGTCAGCAGAGCCTGGCCAGGACCTTCCCCAAAAACGAGCCGAAAGCTCATCAAAGTGATTAAACCTGCGATAACTGTTTCCACACACAGAAGACAAAGGAATATTATTCACACATTCAACCCCTGTGTTGTGGCGCTATCACAACCCACGGTTTGTTTTAACTGGCCAATGATTTCCTGCAAACTATTTCCAATAACAAAGCCAGGCTATTAGAGCTAATTGCATGGGAGTGTGTGTATATAAAATGTGATAACATGTGATACCTGCTGCGTGTTTGTTCCACTTTGGCTTGCATTAGCATGGTTTTAAAGCGGCGCACTGTGAGATAAGACAGAAGAGCCATGATTGCTGCGACAGCAACCAGTACTCCAAAGCACACGCCCACCAAATGTGGCCGGGTCATGCGGAGGTCACAGCGCTGGCCCATAAACCAGTAATCTTCCCCAACAGGACACCTTCAGAAAAAGAGAGTTTGAGCAGCAGGATTTTAGACTTATAAAGCCTGCTGTATCATATTTGATATGCAAATTTTGATTATCAAAATGATGGGAACCTCTCTGTTGTACACAATATTCTACATCCTTTCTGTCATCTGATTTATACCTTTTTATCAAGTAAAAGGCCTTTTGGTGTAATTGTAAAACCATATTTGTGTCCTTTTACTGTGAAATCTTTACTGATTCTTATAAAGTAAAATAAAAATACTCTTTATATTGTTAGTAATATTTCATGCTAATTAGGTTTACTTGATTAAACATCATCTTGTATAATGTAAAATGTATGATTCAAATATGATGAAACAGGCTTTTGAGGTACGGTTATTTGTACATCTCTCAATCATTAATGTATTGGGAGATGTAGAGTAACAAATTATATTTATAAGCATTTTCATGTATTTCATATCCCATGTAGTCTGCTATACTATTATAAAGATCTTGTTGATTGACATTACAAGCTATCAGAATTTCATCTAATTTTTAGAATTTCAGTAACTGAACCAAATTGCAAATCTTTGCTCAGTTTGTTCAAGTCATGTGTGAACTCCATAATACTTTAAACTAAATAAGCCATAAAAGCCTGATGTATCAAATATGATACTTAAAAAACACAAAAGCTTTAGTTTTTTTTTTTTTTTTTTTTCATCTAAAGGTTTAATAAACTGTTCCGTTCCAAAAATATTGATATATTTTTCAGACTATTATTTAATTTGTTAGGCTTTACTGGGTTAATCAGTGTGCATGTATAAATGCACAGGTCTGGACTAGAACAAGTTGCAATTAAGATCAAATTGTATGCTGCAAATAAAGAATGTGACTATGCAAAATTACACTGCATGTAACTGTACATGCAACTTACTGGCAAATAGGCTGTTGCCCGAGGTGATGGACACAGATGCCATGATGTTTGCAGTATTCTGAGTGGCACACAGATGTACAGGTGGCATTGCCCTTTGAAGAAACACACTGGAACCCAGATGGACATTCAAACAACCATTCACAAACATCTGTCTGCAAACCTTGGAAAGAAACATTTTTTTTATTAAGGTATATAAAGATAGGTGGTCTGAGATAGAAATAAAAGTGAGAGATATCTAAGTGGTTAAAATCTCATTATTCAACACTCACCTCCCACAGTAATATTCTTCACTTTAACTCCACCCACAAGTATTCCTTTCTTTGGCAGTGGGTTTAACCCCGCCTCTTGTAACAGAGACTCCACCCTTCCCAGCCAGGAGAGTGCTTCCACTGTTTGGAACTGAACTAGTGTTTGCAGAACTGGGCCTCTGATGAAAATATCCACGACAGAATCTATCAAATCAACTTATTTACCACAAGCCATCCACTATTTAGACATTTTAGATCAGGTTTTCAAAATTGTTTTCTTTGCTGAACCACTGCGACTTAAATTTTGTATCTGAAATACTCTTTGAAATTTTAAACCTAAAATGTATTTTTGGCTGTTGATTTTTTTAAAAAAATTTATGTTATAATAATATTATAATTAAAAATGTTGTCTGTTTTAAAACAATGTTATTGTTTTTATATTGCATTGCCATTTCTATCACAATTTTATGAACCCTTCATGGTTTAATCATGGTCCTCAAGGGGTCCCAAACTGAAAGTTTACTTAGACAATTAGTCAGAACAAAAACAAATATTCATTTAATATTACAAGTACTCACTGAATTATGAATTTCATTAAAGCAATGTCTGGTTGACAATATATGTGTCAGTAAAACTTTTTACCTGTGCCAGGTTACATGTTGATTCTGAAATCCAGAAAGGTTGTGCAGAAATGTCTCCACCTACAGGAGTGGATGAAGAGCAATGGTAATCAAATGACCATAAACCATCTGCTGACATTTAAAATTTGGGGTTTCAAAAACTGTATTTTTATCAAATAAATGCAGCCTTGGTGAGCATAGAAGACTTCTTTCAAAACATAAAAATTCACATAGCCTACAGAGGTTTGGGATGGTAGTGTATATAAAGTAATTCAAATGGTTTCACCTCAAGCAACCTCATGCTAGGGGCATAATCTCCTTCCAGAACAATCTGTAAGAGTACTTGAAATGTTTTTTCTGAAAACAGAAGAATAAATGTTTTTTTTTTCAGGAAAAAAAAACTCATGTTTACCAAGAATACGGATAAGTGAAAAATTAGTGGTCCCAAGAAGCAAAAGTGGCAGATATATTACTCACCCTTGATGATTGCTGGCTGGTCCTTCACTATAAAATAATGGCGTGCATGTAGCCACTTCCTGTCAAAGCTGGATGCAGTAGAACGGATCCAAGATGTTTGAGTCACTGCTTGTGTAGGTACTGTGTGTGCTTTTGTTTTAATTAGATAAGAGCTTGTGGTCATATTTTGGAGAAGTCTGACAGTGCTGGGTTTATGCACTGGAATGTGTGTCTGGACCTGGACTGAAGTAGTTTCTGTGGACGTGGCATGTGGATTAATCTGGGGGCTAGTTTTCCAATGTGGAGAGGTCGTACTAACAGATTTGCTTGTTGGAACAGTTGTACTGAGCTGAGAGATGTATGGAGTTGTGGTTTCCAATGATGAAGTACTCAGTGTGGCGATAGTGTGGGCGGTAAACCCATTAGTGTTTTCTGTTGATACAGTATGAATGTCATTAAATGGAGATAAGCCTAGAATTGTCTTCAAACTTGTTGTTCTAGTCTGAGTAGGATCACTCGTTGTCTGACCACTACTCATCTCACTGATATCAGTTACGTCGGAAAATCCCACATTGCTCTGCGTGTTTTCCAAAGATGTTGAATACGGAGGTGTAGATGTGTATAGAGGGAATTCAGTTGGCATAATTGATGTTGTGTTGGTATTCTGGACTTGTGATGGTGACCCATCAAATTCTTCTAAATCAGTGCGGTTCTCAGATCTCACTGTAGTGCTGTCTTCAACCATGAGGTCAGAAGTCACATTATGACTAATCTGAGGACTTGACAAAGAGATTGATGGAGGGCTGGTGATGGGACGTTCTTGCTTGCCTTGTACTGTGGATGCTAAATACAAAGTGCATGCAAGCCCGAGACACTCACTTTCAGATGGTGACAGATCCTTGTCCCTTTCTAGGGTACTAGGACTCTCAGTAGGGGTCAGGTCTGGAAGGATGGTAGCTGGGAAAGAGGTGAAGTCACTGGTTTTGTTAGTGTTGTGTGTCGTCTGGTAAGAGATTGACGCAGATGTGGAGCTGGTTCCTCGGGTGCTTGTATCGTGTTGACTTTGGGTTGTGTGTGAGATGAGGGTGGTTGATACTTTCAAAGATGTCAAAGTTGGAGTCTCAAGTGTGTTATATGAAGAGTGCATGAACTCGCCTGAAGTTGTTGGCTCATTCTCAGCGGTAACATTTATTAGCATCTCATTTGGAGACGTGGAGTAGTCAGCCATGTCACTTTCAGAAAACGCTAATGTGTGGGTTTGATTAACATCTGGAAACTCTGATACTGTTGCAGGCGTACTAGTAGTGAGTACTGAATCAGCATAGATTGTTGGATTAGTAATGAATTTATCTGCATTAGTTGACCTTGGAGAGCGATCTGTCCTGTCCACCTCTGATGATATACGTTGGTTGTCATCTGTAATTGTGTTTGAACTCCCAAAAATCAAATCAAATCGACTCATCCCAACATCCTCTGATATTGTAAACTCATCCCTATTTGGGAGTGTCACCGTGGTTGCTATAGACTTGTGAGAACTGTCACTAAGAAAGTGTTTAGAAGTTCTGTGGAATGGCTGAATATAATGCGGACTTACAGTCATAAAGCTGGAAGTTGGAAACATTGAACTTGGATCATCTCTTTTTGTCATTTTGGGCTGTATTTTGGTAAATGCATGTGTATGTGTCTGCTGTGAACTTCCTATATGTAGTTCAGTGTGTGAAACATCATTTGTGGTCAAAGGTACACTTGTTTTTGCCACATCAGTTGCCTGTTTGGGTGTAGTTTGTACAGACACCATTGGTGATTGGATTTCAGTAGAAGACTGCATCAAAATAGGTTCATTAGATAACATTGTATGTGTGTTCATGTGTGTGTCAAGGGCAGAGCTGGTCTGTGTATCAGAATAAGAATGTGTGCCAGCAAGTGCGAGGTCGGAGATCCAGGCTCCAGCCGTTTCCTGTCCATTGTTGGTGATTTCCTGCGGAAATAGGGGTCTGCGCTTATCGTCCAGGTCAGACACACCTCCGCCCTGCTGTATACTCTCACCCCTGAGAGTGTGTGTTTTGGGGGCTGCATTGCTGCTCACTGGAATGTCAGCAGTGTAAGTTACATCGTTTGAGCCATTCGGAGAGGGAGACACCGGGTCAGCATCAGAGTGGGTGTAAGGAATCAAAGCAAGAGTGTGACTGTCCTCTGACGTGTTCCATCCTGAGAAAAACACACAGACAATGATGAATGGAAACAGATATTATGAGATTATTCAAGACACAAGATTCCAACACTAGCTAAGAACACTGCATTTATTTATTTGCATATATATCTGTATACTATACCAGCAGAAGAAAGATAACATTTTTATTTAACTTTGTATGAATAAGGAAAATATGTAGGATATTTAGATTTTTGCCAAGATTATCTGCATTGCATATATTTTTCCAATAAAAAAAAAGATGAAAAGGGAAATGAACAAATATACAACCTTTTTTTACTGGGTATTGTCCATATACTTTTCACAAACACTTTTTGAAAAAACGTTTTTGAAAGAATATGATAATAGCATGGTACATAATTGACTTACTCAGATGTAATGAGGAAAATGTTTCATCAGTCCTTCTCAAGCTCCATTCAATGATGGTTCTCCCAGTGCCAGAGAATTGTGCCCGCTCCTCTCTTTCATAGATCAGTGTATTCCCATTCTCAAATTTAATTCCAATACGAGCGCCTTTCCCAACAGAAATGACCTCTATCCAAACAGTCTGATTTTCATAAGCATCAATAATCCAAGTGCAGGTAACATCCAACGGTTTTTCTGTGTTGTTACTGGTAAATCTGTTAAATAAAAGGCTGTTTGGCTGAATTGAGCCACTCCTCTCTCCAAGAATTTTACCTCCACAGTCTTGATTCAAGTTCAACAGTGTGTTACCTACAGAAAAATCATCATCATCTTCAATAAGTTAAGAAACTTTACATATTTTTTACCTTAAAGTTAGGTAATAACTTTTAATACCATTTTATATTTTAAAGTATCAGTACTTTTACACTTTAACCATGTTTTTTTGTGAGGGAAGTAAAAATGGTTGCAACTTTTACTCCAATAATAGCATAGTAGCCTACTATCAATGTAAATGTCCAAGAAAAACAAAAAACAAAAATATAGCCTAGAAGAAACATGGTACTTCTGACACGTGTGTAAAATCTGTGGTGCATAAACATTCAGTACCTATATGTTATGATCAGGCCCACTACAGTATATTTTAAGATTACTATGATACATTTTTAAAAAGGATTAATATATAGAAGAATCATAAAATAAACTATTTAAAAAAACTATTAAATACAGTTTTTATCAACCTTATAAAAATATGGCTAATGGACACGTTTAAATATAAGATAAGGTATTTAGCATTTAGTAAATACATCGTCTATTAATAAAATAGTCGTCTTACCTGGAGCGAAAATAAATAAGAAAAGATACACAAAACGACGCATTTTGCGAGCCAAAACATTCCAGGAAGGAATCCTTTCCCACAGTTAATTCCATAAAGATTATTTAACAATTCTAATGATGTAGACAATAGACTATATAAACTAGTCAAAAAAGTATGTGTAACGAGGATTCATATCAGTCTTCTGTCTGTTCTTTAAAAGACCTTCGCAGAAGAGTCAAGTTCATCCCTCAGTCCGCCTCAGAAACCGCGTTGAACCGACCTCAGCTCAATTTATGAAGCACGCGCGTGCGTATGCGCGCCTGTGAACGCGCGAGCTCGCCCAAGGGGTGTAGAAAACAAGGCATCGTGCAGACATATGATTACGATTAGGCATCTTTTTAAGAGGGAAAATGAGACGGAAGCGGTAAAACGTTAAGGGGACGGTGGATATTTCAAGATTAGGTTAATTATCGAGGTTGTGGTGTGTGTTTGTGTGAAAGAAAACAGAGAGAGTGTTTGTTTGCGCTCCCCTGACGAGCTTGTGCTCTCAATTCAAATCAGAAAATAGATTAACGCAGAAGGCATTCAGAGATCGTTGACACAGTGTGTTTTCTATGATAGCAGTTTTAGGGGACGGAATGAAGGAATTGAAGGAATACCACAATACGTTTGTGTGAGGGTAGATTAGACAAAATCAGATTCTTAGACACTGCATTTGTAAGGCAAAGTAAAAACTAAAACTATACTAAAAGGTATTCTGACATTGAATAAAATTCAAACAATTTCTTAAAAGTCAACTGCATTAATTCATTTTAAATTCAAATCTCACTGCCTTTAAAACTTTGCTTAACCTTTGGCTAATGCACAGAAATCCTGACATACATTCACACACACACACACACACACACACACACACACACACAAAGGAGGAAATGCCTGGAGCGTCCCTCCCTAGCTTCTCATCATCACAGTGAGAGGTATATGTTCACAGACGTCCACTGACATAACACACACATAAACACAGAGGGAGGGAGAAGGATTTATTACACCTCAAAAGGAAACACGGGTTTAAGTCCATTAGATAGGAGTGTCTTTCAAATTAAAGCCTTTTTGAACTTAACTTAAACCAGAGTTCATCTCTTTTTACCCTAAGCTGAAGGTTAAATTGAAACTCCAAGTCTGAATAAACAATGGCATATAGCTTTTTTTAAAGTCTAAATTAAGAAAGAATGATCATTATCATAAATCAAATAGTTCTGCTGCTTTTGATATATGACTATGAGTAATATTTTGTGTTAAATATTCTGAAGAAAATACAGACACAGTCCTTTTATGCTGAAGAGCCGATCCTGAAATACACAGACTTAAGAAATGGCATTAAAGGAATCCATGTGCAAATGTGAACAAGAATGTTAAATATCACTATTTTAAGGCCACACAGCAATAAATGTCAAACAGCTTAATGTTGTTTAGAGTGAGTTAAAGGTTATTAGTGAAAGATTGTATTAGTTTTATTAGCATTAACATCAGGGGGTAAAGATTAAGTACTGGACTAGAAATGTTTCCTAATATAAACTCTATTGGCTCAAACTCTGGAAAGTCTTGCATTAATATTTTAGACATTGAAAGAATCTCCAGTAGGTGGTGCTATAACATACCAAATACAGACACTCCTAACTATGTAGTTTCTTGTTTTATACACTAATATTCAAAAGTTTGGGGTCAGCACGATTTTAAATTAATACTTTTATTTAGAAAGGACATATTAAACTGATCAAAAATGACAGTAAAGGCATTCATATGAATACATAAGACTTCTATTTCAAATAAATGCTGTTCTTTCAAATCAGCAACAAATCATCATTAGAATGATTTCTGAAGGATCATGTGACTCTGAGTGGTGTTGTAAATTCAGCTTTACCATCACAAGAATAAACTGCATTTTAAATTATATTAAAATAGAAAAGTTATTTTAAATTACGATAATGTTACACAATATTTACTGTACATGATCAATTGAATGCAACCTAGCATAATGTTTCCAATAAATAAACAATTACATAAAACATTAAACTTATTCAAAGTCTTTATTTTTGTAGTGTTCATATGTATTATTCACATTATTTGCACACTGAATGAATGAGGAGCTTGTGCATGTCTCTAGCAGACAAATCACAAGCAGCCACAAGCAAAATGATGAACACTGTTTAAACATGTATCTAAATACAAAAAGAATAAAGAATGACAAAGAACAGCAGAAACATAAACAGTTCGTGAAGAAAACGCCATGGTCTTTGTCATCTGATGGGATTATCTTTATCTGGATGAAAAAGAACAAACGAGAGTACATAATAAGGTTCACTCGAAATGAATGAAGTAATATGAACAGTAAACTCACAATGATAGTTTATGCTAATTCATAAACATCCTTCTTGTCTGCGATGTACTGAACAATCTCTTGTGGTGTCATCAACTTCTCTGCATCAGCATCAGGAATTTCAAAACCTGTGCATGAGAGCAAATACTTTATCAACTGGGTAGATAGATACACATTCATAACCAGGTATAATAATCTGTTTCTTTTAATACGTATACATCAACAAGAACAAATTACATACATTCAAAGAATACATAAATACAAAGAAATGCCGTAATGGGAGACTATTAACAATAACATACCAAATTCATCTTCCATGGCCATGATGATCTCCACCTGATCTAAACTGTCCAATCCCAAATCCTTCATGAAGTGAGACGTAGCCTGAAGCTATTAAGAAAAACACTTTAAAATTATCATCTAACACAGTTAATCTGCAGAATATGGTATATTTTGAGCTAATATTTCAACCAAACGTGTTGTACATCTGATAAAAAACTATGAAGTCCCTTTCAAGGGAAGTCTGTTCACTCGGTGGCCATATTTGCAACGCCTCCGGGCAGATCTAGACCAAGTACTATCTAAAAATGAATGGGGGAATCCTTAAATTTCAAAAACTACTCGCAATTTAATTACATATTTCAAATCAGCAAAATAAAATCTGCAATGACCTGCCCCATGAATGTTGTTTATTATGCTCAAATGGCATATTTTTCAGGCTACACGGACGCGCAGTCATAAGCACATGCACAATGGCTGGTCTAGCCTCAGGTTTCTATGGGAACCTTTTTTTAATGCTTTATTAATTCAATGCCACAGGAACATGAGGTAAAACATATTCACATGATCAAATTAACATTAGCTGCCAGAGTGAAAAAAAGAAGAAAAATAACAAAAATAAAAAAAGAGATAAAAACTTACCTAATTTTTCAATGTTTTAAGAGCATTACTTGTTTTCAGTGCTTTTTTGTTTTTTGTTTGCTCCAAGAGATTTACATATAACTTGAAGTCATTTATAAAATGTGCAAAATTTGGTTAACATTGAGCCCACTTTTTCTTATGTATATGAATTTTTCCTAAAAAATAAATAAATAAATTCACTGTATAATATGTTGTTCTTTACAATTCATTTTTCATTTTCTGTATAAATAGGGCATCAAATTTCTATCATACACTCCATTTTCTGTTAAAAAAATTAAAGAATTCACAGATATATGAAATATTAAGCTTAAATCTTTCCAAAGCATGCTTAGCAGGATAAATTCTATGAAGTATTTTGTAAGATACTTCGTTATTTTTGTTATTGATACAAAACTTATTTGGCAGTTTCCCTGCTTTAAACCCAAGAGATATTACCATATAAAGTAGACCAAAATAATCTTGCCGTGCAGTTAAGGACACAGAACAAAGAGCATTCATTATAATCTTATTGCTACACTGTTGTTTTAAAACATCTGTAAGTATTTTCAATGAAAATGTTTTCAGATGGATTAACCATGCTGATTTCATCTGAGATACAGTTTTTAAAAAGTATCATCACACTCGAATTGCATCAAAAACAAAAAAGCTATTTCTCTTGGTTTAACTGGAAATTGGAATTTCTGATGTAATTCAGTATAAGACAACAAGTACCCATCAGAGTTTCTATGGGAACCCGAGCTTCTAGCGACTGCTGCAGTGATGCAATGACTTCACCAATCAGCGATTGGCTCTTTCATTTAGAAAGAGGGACTATTCCGCCATATTGCACATTGCCGTTTCTCCCATTCATCAGTAAAGGAGTGAACCATCTTCGTCTTTGGTATTTACCTTCTCTGGGCTGATCTTGTCGTAGAGCTTCAGGACGTAGAGGACACGCTCATGGATAGAGTCCAGGGTTAATGGGGGCAAGTCACCGTACTGCCTCCACTGAAAAACCTGAAATGAACTGATGGAGATCTACAAAAGAAAACAAAACATCTTAGAAAATACATTTTACAAGGATTATCAGCAGACATCTGATGCAGTGTTACTATTTAAAGTATTTATTAATGATTTGAATGAGCTTTTATTTTTATGTTTCTAGTTGTTTTATTTAAATTTTTGTTTAGGTTTTAATGATTTTGCTATTTGCTTTCTATTTGGGTTTAATTCATTGATTCAATTTTGTATAACGTTAGTCAGTCAGTTAGTTTATGCCAAAGCCTTATTTTCAATTTGTTTAGTTTTTTTGTAAAAAAAATATTATTTATACATTTATATTTCAATTACAGAAATGATTTTAATGATTATAGTTAACAATAACCAAAATGAACTGAAGGTTCAGAACAATAATAACTAATGATACATGAGTATTATGAGGTGAATCATATATTTGTTAAATGTCAGAATATCAATGTGTAAGAAAGAAAGAAATTATACTATATATAATACAAAGCGAAAAACAAATACACCTTTAAACAATCATAAAGATATTAATACTGTCATGTAATGTATACATACATACGATCCATAATAACTGTGTAAATCATAACTGATTAGCAAAAGAGCTCATTAAATATCAAAACATGCAGACCAGTCTAAGAAGCTGTTTTGCTACATAGAGGTTATAACACTTAGGTTAATTTAGAAACATTATCCTGAACTGTACATGCAGGTGAATTAGTTGAAAAAGTATTTTGTTGCTGTGACATGATGTCTGTCCATCATGTAACTAAAGACACGGGTAGGTCACTGGATGTCACGAGTCAAACACTAACACAAACCTGCTCCAGCGGAGACTTGTGTCCATGAGTCAGCTGTGAGAATGCTCGTCCACGGATGAGCGGAGCTGCTGTTAATGTCGCGGCAGTATTGACACGGTTAAAACATACAGCACGGTGGTTCAGTGATCGTACACACCGGGCAATGACGCGCGCCGCCATGTTTCTCGATCCGCTCCCACAATGCACGACACTGACACTGCGCATGCGCGCAACACCGTCTTCATTTATGAATGTAAAAGTTTTAACTTTGAATACATATACTATATTTCATGATAATGAAAGAAAATTAATTGTGAATGTACGACATCAACTGTTCAATTTAGATTAACATACGTTTCAACTATAAATGCGAAGTTGTCATGTTTTTGACATTTAGTATTATTTAGGCTGAAAACTATGGCCCGGTTTCACAGACAGGGCTTAGACTAAGCCAGGATTAGACCATAGATCAATTAGGACATTTAAGTAATTTTTATAAATATGCTTACAAAAAAACATTACCAATGTGCATCTTAAAACTAAAAAGGCACTGATATATTTTTAAGATCAGTCAGTGCAAGTTTATTTCAGTGGAAACAGCTCAGACTTACATTTTAGTCTAGGACTAGTCTTAAGCCCTGTCTGTGAAACCAGGGGTATATATCTAAAATCGTTTCAGTCATTAAACATCCAAAACATTTTATTTATTTTCCATAAAATGTCCTGTTTAATTCTGATTAGGACACTGGACCACAAAACCATAATACACACACACACACAATTTAATTTACATTTACACATCTGAAAGCTGAATAAGCTTTCCGTTGATATATGGTTTGTTAGGATAGGACAACTATTTGAAAAGGGATTCTGAAGGTGACAAAAAAAATTAATATTGAGAAAAATCTGAAGTTCTTAGAAATGTATATTACTAACCAGAAATTTAGGCCTTGATATAATTACATATATAAATATCTTCATGCAACATGATCTTTACTTAATATCCTAATGATTTTTGGCATAAAGAAACATTTATTAATTTTGACCCATACAATGCATTGTTGGCTATTGCCAAAAAAAAAAAAACGGCGCTACTTATGACTGGATTTGTGCTCCAATGTCACATATTAGCTAGAGCGTGTGGACAATAAAGCTTATACAATTTGACATTTTCTCATCTAAAAACTTTAATCTCAATATTAAAGGCATTAAAAGTGTTTAATTTATGTTTTATTTAGTAAAATGTATTTTACATAGTGTCACATCTGAACAGTACAAACATGTCTCTGGTTTTGATTATATTAACTGTAATCAACAAACAGCTGGTGTAATAATGTAACTTTTTCATTTTTTTTTTTTTTTTACAATGTCACTAATCAACATATTTTTGTTTTATTAACAAGTAATACAAGTCATTTGGCATGCATTGTGCTGAATAGAGATGTATGATGTGTTTATGTAGATTTATAATGAAACACACTAACATCTCCATTCAGATATCCAGTCAGCAGCATATCTGGCCCTGCCCAGCGGGCTAGTCGACACAACTCATCCAGCACACCAACAACTTTAACCACGGCTCCTCTGAGATCCCAAACAGCAAGATAACCAGACTGAAAAACACCAACAAGCCCGGTGCCCAAGACATCGCCATCTATTAACCTAGAGAATGAGACAAACATTCATTCATTTGACTTTACTGTTAACATTATGTGTTCTTATATTGGAACATTCATCACGTCTAATCTTACTGATGTTTGTGTTGATCAGGACAGTTGATAGAGGTTAGTGTGATATGTTTGCCAGTGAGAGGGTTTGTGGCAATCAGTGTGAAAAGAGATGCATAACTCTCATCATCACACACATTTCCTGCATTCTGAAGCAACACACATAGCACCCCCTGCAGGAAAGAAAGCACAAGGTTATGACTGGCACATACTCATTCTTCTAACACAAACACACACACACACACACACACACACACACAAGAACAATACACTCACTTACTCTGTAACAATATCCCTTCATGCAGTTTGTCATGGTTAAAGTCTTTTCCAGGTATATAGTCTGCAGCAGCTGGCATGTTTTCATGTTCCTGAAATTCACAAGTGTGACCAAAGCAATAATCAATTATACAAATTAAAATACT
This sequence comes from Carassius carassius, assembly GCF_963082965.1. Classification (NCBI taxonomy): domain Eukaryota; kingdom Metazoa; phylum Chordata; class Actinopteri; order Cypriniformes; family Cyprinidae; genus Carassius; species Carassius carassius. Next base: position 6,427,935 of record NC_081761.1, read on the forward strand.
AAACAAAACAAGATAAAGTATTAACAGTTTTAAAAATTATTTACTGACAACATAAACAAAACTGACTTCAAATTCTACCTACCTTTTAACAAAGCATCATAAAATAGCAATTATTTTATCAAAAATTTAAAGAATAGTTCAGCCAAACATGAAACTCTGCTGAAAATTTATTTTGGGCCATCCAAGATGTAAATGAGTTGGTTCTCCTTTGGGACAGATTTGGAAAGCATTGTGTCATTTGTTCAACTATGGATCCTCTGCAGTGAATGGGTGCCATCAGAATGAGAGTCCAAACAGAAAATTAAAACAACACAATAATCCACATAATTTAATTAATGTCAGCGAAAAAGTTGTGTGTTTGTTTTAATCAAATCTATTAAGATGTTTTAACTGTTACTTTGGGCTAAAATATGAGTCCTCTATCCTTCATCTTTCTCTAGTGATTGTTAATCTTTCTCTATTCTCATCTGAATGAGGAGAGAAATATGCACAGCTCTAGCACTGTTTACAAGTGAAAAGAGTCCATGTAATGCAACATTTTTCCACATCTGTTCCAATGAAAAACAGAATAATCCTTAACAGTGCGTTCATGTTTTCGATGCAGAGTGCAAATTGCTGTGCATTTATTTGTGTTTTTATCTCAATGGAAGCGAAATGAAACTGTCTGAGCCTGAAGCTGTGTGTGTTGTGTGTCTGTCTCCCCTCTTCCCCTCCTCTGTGCACCATGCCCACTTTTGTTTTGCATTTTTTTAAACGGTGGAGGGAACCAACCAGTGCTGAAACACAGGGTTTCATTACCCTTTAATTATATCTCTATTTACAGGATGGATACAATTAAAGTTTCCTAATAAAAAGACTTTCAAAGATGTTTAAGACTCAAAATCGCCAAATTCATTACCATATAAGGAGAGTTTTACATTCTGTCCAACCAATCAGAGCTTCTTTTTCACCCTCAACAGCTGCAAGGGTCCGAATGTTCTGTTTAGCAGAGGCCAGGAGAAGAGTGTTCTTTACCCTAAATAAAGCAAGTAAATAAAGGTTTTGCTTTAAGTGAATAATACATAGAAAAAGGTTTAATAGACACAGGCATTTAACATGCACATGATGGTTTATTACCTTCCATCTTGAGTTACTGTTAGCACACTGACTCTTTGTTGATCTCCAGGGGAGGAGCAACACACAAGCCGACAATTTGACACACCCAACACTGCTTGTAACATGTCCTTGCATACTGTGTTCTGAGAGAATGGCCCATCCATACTTGGACAGCAAAGGATCCTGCACTCAGGAACACACAGGGAATTAGACTGGCGTATATTGAGTATAAGATGCCTGAGCGCAATGCCCCTAGGGTTTAAGTTCACAATTGGATGATTGTGGTAAAGGGAGTCGAAAATAGCATAATTTTGGTTTAACCAATGGTATTTTTGCTGTTTTGTATTATACCATTTTTATTACCTTGCCTCTGTGATTTCCAAGTGACCCAGAGTCACACAAAGCAGTCCTGAAGAGTCTGGTATCCCTTGCAAAGACATCACGGACTACAGATACAAACACAGAATTCAAATCAGAGGGATATATTTTATATATATCTAATATATAATTTTTAGATATAGCTCAATTCATGTCTTGAAGATTAACCAAAGTCTGTCTTAAAGGTTATGAATAACATGAGAATGAATGACAGAATTGTTATTTTTTGGGTAACCTTTAAACTAACCTTTTAAACTACTAGCTTGCTGTCATATATGCTGTAGCAAATTGGTTTACCTGTGCAAATGTCCAGGTGTGTAAAAGACACCATGACTGAATATCCTTCATCTGAGCCCAAAGGCAAACGCTCCATTCTCCTGCCACACATATGCACCAGTCCTCCGATGGCCATCGCACCAAACACAAATCTAACACACATCCACCCTCCAGCGCCTGAGTACAAAGACAATCATCACACATATGCAGGTAATTAGACCTTAGGACAATTTAGCACATATCACTTCATTGCATATCAACTAATTATTTATTTTAGTTTATAGATACCTTAAAAGTGTACATTTCCTGCAGGACTGCAGAACAATGAACTTCATCAGTAAATGAAGTGCCAGTTAGGGATTCCTCATGCACTAATTTCTGGTTGTTGGATGGAACAGTGTTACGCTCCACTAACTGAGAACTGTTGTTGTCAAAACCAGTCCTTCTTTCTGTTCTCTGATAGGTGGAAGTGTCCAAAGAGGTCATCTCAACAGGAGTTTGACCTACAGCTCCAGATTTATTACCACAATGAAACGGTTTCAAATTTTGGTTTAACCCCATACTTTGGGTTTCAGACCCAAGCTCAGAGCCTTTATATGTTTCAATGTCCATTTCAGAACTGTTCTTGGTTTGGATTTCAGACTCAAAGACAGTTTTAAAAATTACTGGTTCAGGAATGATGAGGAGTTGAAGTTCATTTTCTGGCGTACAATTGATCTTATTTCCACATTCAAGCTTGCTTTCCGTATCAAGACTGCATTCACGTTTCTGTTCATTTACTGAGAAGCATGAGGATTTCGTTTCCAGGCCATTTAAGTTTTCATATCCCGGTGTAGTGTTGTTTTGGGATGGCATACGTGGTATCACAGTATTCTGAACTTCTGTTACTGTTTCTTGACTTATTTGAGTTTGATTTTGTGATTCTGAACCTCCCTGATTTCTGATGTCCCCTGTTTTACCTGAGACTGATTCTGGAGACACAAATCCCATAAATGTAACTGAAGAGGGAGACCTAAGGATACCAGAGGAAGAAAACAGAGGTGACCGGAGGTCTAATGGTGAACCTGGAGTCAAAAAGTGAGGGGACATTCCCAAAGATGGAAGGACAGGATCTTGACCTTTCTGTGTATGTGAAGTCAGAAATGGGCTCAAACTTAGTACCACAGGGCAAGGCGAGCTGTTCTCCGGGAGCATGTGAGATTGTTTTTGCATCTTTGTTTGCAACTGAATCTCATTAATGTTTTCAGTTTCTGAGGATTTAAGTGGGGCCTCAACTTTTCTCTTATTATTTATGCTTCCGTCTGGTTCAGGTTTGATCATCTGTATACTGTCCATCCCTTCTGAGGAGAAGGTCTTTATTTCATTTACAGCGTTGAGGTCCTTTTCTATCTCTGTCTGTAACAGTTCAGCAGGGTCTGACTGACAAAGAGGTAAACTATCCTCAAGAGAAGAGGTAGTTAGGTCTTCTGGAGTAAATAGTTCACCCGCTGAGTAACGTGCTTCACAATTACTCTTTCTCCCACTCATTCTCTGGCGCCTGCTGCTCTGCCGTGTATTGTACACAAGAGGACGCTGTATGAAGGGCTCTACGACTGAAGATGACAAGCGCAATCTTTCTAATTTTTGTTGTCCAAAATCCTCATCAGGTAGGTGGAAATCCTGGAAATCAAGTGCGGCCAGCAGTCCAGTTTTCTTACCCTTTTCTTGAAGAGCCTGAATGAGTGAAGCTAACGATGGCAGAAGAGGTGACTGATCTAAACACAAAACACATCCACAAACATGTATTACCGATAACATGAAGGTTCCAGAAAGTACAACACCTCTCATCTACAGTCATGCATTTGGCAGATGCTTTAATCCAAAGTGACTTCCATTTCATTCAGTGTATATTTATTATCATTATGTCCGTGCATTCCCTGAAAATCAAACCAATGACCATGGCATTGCTAGTGTCATAATTATTTATTCAGAATAATTTTAAAATGCATACTACATGACACAGAAAGAAAAGAATATAAAAATCACATCATCTTTATTTTTTACCTGTCTGAGATGCTTTTCCAGATTGGCCGTGTTTTCTTCTGAAAATAGGGAACACATTTGAATCCGGGAGGAGTTGGGAATCAAAGCAAAGCTGAGAATCTGGTAGATGCTTAAAATCCTGAGTAACTCCTTGCTCTGGACTTGGCTTTAAACTCACTGTGGGCCCAGGAGAGCGGACTTCCTGAGACTCTAGCCTGTCAAGGACCAATACTGATTGACTGGGTGATTCAGTGTGAGACGTGGACTTTGATTCTGCTTGAGATTTACTTGGGGAATGTGATATTGTACAATCAGGATCAGCTTTGGCACATGAAGCAGTGCTTCTCGGACGGCCTCTTCTCCCTCTCTGACCCTTTCTTCCACGTCTGGTCTGGTCAGTGGACCTGCAGACTGAATGCTCTGTGGTCATGTGACCTCTACCACTCGTTTGCGATTGGCTGAGCCTGCGTCTGCCCCGCCCCCCAGTGAGCTGGCTGTAAATGACAGCATCTAAATCGACAGAGCTGTGAGATGCAGCCATGCGCCTTGTCGTCCGGATATAATACTCCACGGGAAACGGTAAACCCTCAACCAGCGTGCAAGAGTCCAGAACACCAGATTGTTTAATGTCTATCCTGTCATCATAACCTCTATTTGAGTCTTTGAGCAACTGGTTAGTTTGTTCAAGCATCTCTTGTGATTTGTCAGTAATCTGTACTCCTTCGGATGAGTGAGGGAAAGATGAGGTTTGGATAGGCACAGCTGAACCTGAGTGTGATTTTTGCTCAACGTTAACCTTTTTCTGGCTACGGTGAAAGTTCTGATTTTCTTTACTTGAAACTATTGACAGTTTGTTATCTGACTGGCTGATAGAGCAGTTTAATGCACAATCATTATCCAGTTCTTGTGATGGCTTAGAAATTTTACCAACTTTTCTTATGCCAATTGACCTGTCCTGATTCTTCTCCCTCTCAGCCGACATCTTCTCAATTTCTCTTTCATTTTTCTTTTCACCGTCCTCGTCTTCCATTTTACCATATTTTCTTATTCCTTTTAGACTGTTCTTGTTTTCAGTCCATTCACTACCCTCCTTTATTTCGGTGTCCACCTTTTCACAAATACTGTCTCCACTTCCATCTCTTTCTTTTTCTTGGCTGATGTCAGTGTCTGATTCTCGCTCTTTGTTCCGTAGACGCAGTCGACTACGCTTAGAACGCAGGCGGTGGGCGGGGCTTCGTTTGCATACTGGGGAGTACAACGGTGGTGTGGACATAATCTCGATAAAATCCAATTGGACTGCAGGGATTTTTGGTACAGCGGAAATACCAGAGCTGTTTCTTTCTGCAACTAGGCCTGAGACAGAACAAAGAAAACCACAGTTTATTAGTGTTCGGGATACTTTTCCTTATGAATATGCATTATTATGTTTAACAACTTTATTTTTTTTATTTTTTTTACTCTTTTCAACATTTACATTACAATGAACAGTAAATGTGGTCATCACTGGTATCTGAAACCACTGAAGCTATGAATATTGACACATATGTACGCTGCTTTGGTCTACAACGATTGATCCTAATATTATCCATTATGTTTGTCTCTCTATTCATGTTTTTACACTGAAGTTAGCCTTACTGGTTCGTAATTGCAGATTCTCATGGTTTTCTGAATATTCTGATGTTGGCATGGATGAAGACACAGAAGATGTGTGTGGAGAGATATTCTGTGTAAGTCTGTGAATGGCATCATGGCGCTCTGCTCTCTAAACCAAAAACACATGATATACATTAACACGTCTCATTATATTCATCACAATTTCAATTATATGACAACTCCAGGGTTGTTACACTGCAGAAATCAATTCAGTCTAACAGTGTTAACATCAGTTTGACGATAAATTCTTGCATAGCCACAAATATGGCATGTCTTTACTCTTTACCTGCAGTCTCTGTGCGGTCTTCTCATACTCTATCTTCAGCTGCTCCAGTCGTCTTCTCAACTAAAACATTTAATGAATGACAAATGAGGCAATATTTTCATGTCTGTCATATTAAGTAAAAACATTAATACATGCTAATTATACAAATAATATGATATAAAAAGTACTACTGGTATTCAAATAAGTATATCAGATGTTACATGATGGCTCTATACCATGTATGTCATAAAGTACAGTAATATAGTACTTACATATCGCTAAAAGTTATTTCAAAAAATATCTAAAACAACATAGCATGACCCTGGAAGTTATTAGCTAACGTAATCAGTTTTTGTCAAATGGTGCTTCTACAAATATATATACAAACATATGAACTTACTGTCTCTTTATCTTCGTTAGGGTGAATCTCCTCTGACATCCTGTAAACTAATATGTGAATTGATGTTATTTCTATATTTGCACGTCAACGTAACGTTATTTATTTGACATATGAAAACATTACGAGAATCACAACCAACTGTAAACAACCACATAGACATAAGCAGACTGACAAGTAGGCTACTGATAAACACAGAGAAGACTGGGCAAACAATGAGCTTCAATTAAATTAACATTTATTTACATACCCAGGAGAGAAGTTTCCGCTCAAAAGTTGGTTTTGACCTTTGTTTCTAACCCGACGAGACTTGCGGAATATTTTGCCACACACTCAACCCAACCGTCCCGCGAGTTCTGACTGCAGACAAAACCAATCGATAACAGACCACACGCTCTGACCTTCAGGTTAGTGTTACTCAGTTTTGTTATTGGATAATAAAATCTTCCTTTATATAAATAGACATATGACCTATTGTGTTTTTTTAACTTAAGGATTTAGATTTAGACAGACGTGTGCAGAATCCGTCTCATCGGGACTCTTTAGTAATGTCTGTTTTTTTCTCAGTATTTAGTGAATGAGGCTTACATTCAACTATTGTCTTCCCTGTCTCGCTGTTGTAAATTTAACAGTGTGGTAGATTAAATATTAGCTTTGTAAGTAGTCTGTTTGCATTAAAGGAAATGGTGCTTAAGATTTTTTTTTTTCAAAGTAGTCAGGTAAACTATATAAAGATCACGTGTTTTAGTGGTTTTAGTGGTTTACGAAGCTTCTGCTCAAGACAACTGTCATTACTTAAGCAACTTAAATTATTATTTCTTTAAATTATCAAATAAATCAGATTACAGATCAATAAAAAAAAGTAGCTTACTCACCCCCGGGCAATCCAAGATGTAGATGAATTTGTTTCTTCATTGGAGAAATTTAGCATTATATCACTTGTTCACCAATGGATCCTCTGCAGTGATTGAGAACCCAGCTGATAAAAACATAACAATGATCCACACGGCTCCAGACCATCAATGTCTGTAAGAAACAAATCAAGCTCTTTTTATCTGTTGCTTATATTGCTTTCTCTAGTCAAAAGTTGTCTAGTCTGAATTAATAGAGAAAATTTGCACATATCAAGCAATGTGAAAATGATCCAAAACAGTTCTTAGAAAGTATATTGTTGGTGGATTTGATGTGAGAGAACAGGGGATGGACTTTTGAGAAGAAACCAATGAGATGGACAGCAGGTGGAAAAACTCCTCTAGCCTACTTGATTGCCTGAGAATTATTTTTAGTGCAAATATTCCTTAAAATAATTGAACGGGAGGTTGCTAGAATGACTGAATTTTACTACTTCTGAAGAAAATGTAAGTTGTACTCATCTGGACCAGTGCAACCTCCTTATTTTAATAATCTGCATGATTTGCAATTGCTTTATGCAGTATTTGTGTTAGACAGGACATTCATTCTCTGCAAGTATGGACAGCATGGGTTCATTTAAGGACAGTGTCTCTAGAATGGTTCTTTAGAGGCAATACTGATCTTATGATGTGTCTTCATGTGGTGTGAAGAGGACGTCTCCCCAAACTGTTAATCTTGGAAGATTTACACAGAAAAGGTCATTTCCTGTCAAAAGGTGATTCACACGCATCTGAGATTTACGCTGCAACAGCACAGACTTATCTTTAAAGTTGCTTTAATATCATATTAAATAGGCCTACTAATATAAATATATACTGCATTTAATATAATAAACTAGACAGCAATGTGCAGAAAAAGCAGAACTGAAGGCCAAATTAATCATCCTTTCATGTTAGTCCCAGATAGTTCAATGGACAGCAGCAACAGATTAATAGGGAGATAGACATATAAAGTCACATTGACTACATTTAGCCTTCAGACTTGCGTAAACACAGTGTTTGTGTGGAAAATATCGGTGCTGTGAGGTCACCGTGTGTATTTCCATGCCTACCATCTGACACCATGATTATAATATGCAATATATGGAAAATTATCCCTGACGAGCTTATGAAACATAGATATTTGAAATACCTTGTTTCTGACTTTTCTTAATGACAAATACAGCCTAGCTTAGAGTATATAGTATATATACTTTAAGTATAATGCTCCTTTGAACAGTGTACATTTTTTATTTCAGTAAGCTTACAGAATGATTAATCTTGATGACTAATTAAAGTAATCAAACTGGAGTCTTGTGTCTTTGAAAGGTCAGCCATGCATAAAGATTAAGATGATTAAATATTAGACATCAAATAATATAGGCCTGTTCCCACATTAGTTAAATAACTAACCCTGCTGATAGATATGCGTACTTATCCAGGGCAGAGTAAAAAAACAACTTTTCTATAATTTGCCAAACCACACCTACAAGAAGTCAGGCTTCCTCAAGTCAGAATCCTGTTAGCACATTTTTTGTAAGTTCAAAACTGTCTGTTAAAAAAAAGTAAAACAACAAAGTAAATATTACATTCTTTGTTGTGAGATGAAGCTGTTTGTCAAGTGGGGGATGATTATGGAGGGGTCTCACACTGTTTTGTATTTTCAAATAAATATTATACAATTATAAGTAAATAGATTTACAAAGATTTAGCAAATTCACACATAAATACAATTTGATCCACAAATAGGGCTATATGTTAATAAAATGCATTTAATAAATAAACAAAATTTGCCCATTTATTTGTTTTTAATGTTTCAATAACCATAAAAATTAGGTTAGCCTACTAATTTCTCATGGCGATAAATGAACTCAAGCAAACAGAAATCACATTATTATGAGGAGCAACCCTTATTAAAATTAACCATGGTTTTATTATAGTAAAAATGTAGTAACCATTTTTCGGTGCATTGATTACCATTTGTATTTTACTACAAATACCATGGTTAAACCATGGTTAGTGTAGCAAGACCATGGTTAATTTGTGGTTACCATGGTTTAACTCCTATAGGGAATTTTTTTTGTAGTAGTAGTAGTAAAACCATGGTTAATTTTATCATGTCCGGGCACTTTCTGTTACAATTATAAAACACTGTCATTATTATCACTTTATTAGCCTAACTTTATTCAAGATTAATGCATTTCAACAGATTGCGTCCGGAAAATTTTCTCACTGAATAATTCTTACAATGTCTTTAAAATCGTCTAATCCAGAAACCCACGCGTCGCGTCATTGCGTTTCCATTGGCTACAGCTAGTAGGACGTAGGGCGCATACATGTAATATAAGGGGAGCATCCTTGCTCAATCTCAACACTTTAGTATCGCGTCTCGATGGCATAAGGATATTAAAAGTTTTAGATTTGTAAGTCTAACTGAATCTCTTCTGCAAATTATAATTTATAAAATTAGCAATATGTCTTTGCTGGTGCGGGAGCATCGGACGGTCCGCTTTGTGTTTTTGGGCGCCGCCAGGGTTGGAAAAACTGCTCTGATCACCCGTTTCTTGCAAAATCGCTTCGACTCCAAATACACGCGCACGGTGGAGGAGCTTCACGCTCTTGAGTACGACACAGACGGCGCGAGTGTGCGCATTGAGATCTTGGACACGAGCGGTAGTTATTCGTTCCCTGCGATGCGCGCTTTGTGCATCCGAACCGGGGACGCGTTTGCGCTTGTGTACGCCGCGGACGAGCCAGACTCCTTGGAGGAGGTGCAGAGACTCCGTGAGGAGATCCTGGACTTGAAGGGAGAGAAGTTCACTGGAATCACGGTGATAGAGAACAAAGCGGACCTGGGCAGCCGGAGTCGCCAGGCCACTGCTGAGGTGATGCGCGCGGTGGAGGAGGACTGGGGCGCCGGCTTTGTGGAGACGTCCGCCCGCACCGGGGAGAACGTCACCGGTGTGTTTCGGGACTTGCTTCAACAGATGAAGTTACCGAGCCGCGTGAGCCCGGCACTGCGCAGACGGACGCAGACAATGAGCAGAGAACATACAGAGACGCGGAAAAAGCCTCCATTGAAGAAGAACAACAGCTGTATCTTGTCTTAATGCACTTTCACGTGATGTTATAATAGTTGTGCATCATACTGATGCTTAAGTGGTCTGGATCGATAGACTCCACATAAATGTTGGACAGTTTAAGTCTGATGCTTTATCATAATCATGTAAGGGTTTTTTGCCTATATGTCTGATCTCTCTAAATGAGATTTTATGAGTAAATAAATGCAAATAATGTTCTAATCAATATATGTTCTATGTAAATATTCTTTACCTTGTTTCATAAAAGGTAATATCAAATGTGACCCACTTGGGCTAAAGTCACCTACAGAATACAACAGACATGTTTTCTAGTTCAACCAAGTATGAAAGAGTAATAATTCAGTAATTTGATGACATTATCTGTCATATAGTGTCTTGGTCAGATCAATGACAGAATATCTTAGTACGTTTTGTTTCCGGCTATATCCTGCTGCTCTGACCCCAACACACAGAAAATAACACTTTGCATATAAGACTGTATATAGATAATGCGGGTTGTGCTACCTATACTGAATGACCAGACCTTTTCTCAGGAAATAATGTCAGCTCTGCACCTTCCAGCCTTTTGTTAGTATATCAGTCTGTGCATGACTCAGCATCATGTCTCACCCTTTCTTTGCTGATAATAAAAACAGAGTCTGAAAATAATATCATGTTCTTAAATGAATGGTTCATGAAAATAAATTTGCTACACACCCACAGGCCATCCAAGATGTAGATTAGATTGTTTCTTCATTAGAACAGATTTGACAAAATGTAGCATTACATCACTTGGATCAATGGATCCTCTGCAGTGAATGGGTGCCGTTAGAATTAGAGTCCAAACAGCTGATAAAAACATAATCCACACGTAATCCACACCACTCCAGTCCATCAGTTAACATTTTGTGAATTGAAGAGCTGTGTGGTAGTATAAAACAAATCCATCAAGTTGTTGATTTTGTTGATTTTGAAATTGTGAGTAAAAAAGGAATGGAATAATTTACAAATCTCATAAACTTAAATTTAATTCACAATAGAATATATAACATATCAAATGTTGAAAGTGAGACATTTTGAAATGTCATGCCAAATATTGGCTCATTTTGGATTTCATGAGAGCTACACATTTAAAAAAAAGTTGGGACAGGTATAATATTACATTAAGCTGACACTTTTATCCAAAGCAACTTACAATTGCTATATATGTCAGAGGTCACGCACCTCTGGAGCAACTAGGGGTTAAGTGTCTTGCTCAGGGACACATTAGTGTCTTACAGTGGATTCGAACCCAGGTCTCTCACACCACAGGCATGTGTCTTATCCACTGCGCCAGCACCACCCCGGAATAGGCCAGAAAAGTTAAATTTACATATAGGAACAGCTGGAGGACCAATTTGCAACATATTAGGTCAATTGGCAACATGATTGGGAATAAAAAGAGCCTCTCGGAGTGGCAGTGTCTCTCAGAAGTCAAGATGGAGGATCACCAATTCCCCCAATGCTGCGGCGAAAAATAGTGGAGCAATATCAGAAAGGAGTTTCTCAGAGAAAAATTGCAAAAAGTTTGAAGTTATCATCATCTACAGTGCATAATATCATCCAAAGATTCAGAGAATCTGGAACAATCTCTGTGCATCAGGGTCAAGACCAGAAAACCATACTGGATGCCCGTGATCTTCGGGCCCTTAGACAGCACTGCATCACATACGTACAGGAATGCTACTGTAATGGAAATCACAACACAGCTCATGAATACTTCCAGAAAACATTGTCGGTTGCCGGCTAAAACTCTATAGGTCAAAAAAGAAGCCATATCTAAACATGATTCAGAAGTGCAGGCGTTTTCTTAGGGCCAGGGCTCATTTAAAATGGACTGTGGCAAAGTGGAAAACTGTTCTGTGGTCAGACGAATTAAAATTTGAAGTTCTTTTTGGAAAACTGGGACTTAACTTTTTTGAGATGTGTTGATGCCATGAAATTTAAAATTATACATTTTCTCAGTTTAAACATTTGATATGTCATCTATGTTATATTCTGAATAAAATATTGAAATTTGAAACTTTCACATCATGGCATTTTGTTTTTATTCACAATTTGTACAGTGACCCAACTTTTTTGGAATTGGGTTTGTATTATAATGCACATCATCAACTAAATAGTTGGTTTTCACTTGGATATTTCTCTCCTGATTCAGATAAGACTTTTTCATGAAAGCAATATTATGTATAGAGAGCTTATATTTTAACAAGAAGTAACAATTTAAAAACGGATTAACTTGGTAATAACAAACACACAGCTTTTCATTTCACAAGACATTGAACTGGAGTTGTGTGGATTACTGTGATGTTTTATAAGCTGTTTGAAGTCTGATTCTGACGGCACCCATCCAATGCAGAGATGACCAAGTGATGTAATGCAACATTTTTCCAAAACCAAACTTATCTGGGTGAACTATTCCTTTCATTGCTTCCAAAACTGAAATGTGAAATAAATGTTAGGTAAATTTTTTTAGCCTGAATGCACTGTAAGTCGCATCTGCTAAATGCATACATTTAATTTGATAAAATAAAATAAAAAAGTGAATCAATGCATTATAGTGGCCAATGTGTGACCATAGAATTCATTAGTTTGTGGCATATCAACTTTTTTGTGTTGATTATTTGGAATCAACACCAGTTCCAGAACTATTCAAAGCAGATTATGAATAAAAGCTCATCTTCCATCTGAACACATTGCTGCTCTCCTTGCTTCATTTCTTTGTCACCTCTTAAAATATATTATATTTATTTATAAACAGGCCAGTGGACAAATGAATAGCTATATATGTACAAGTAAAAATAATATTTACAGCCACAATCTACAATAATGACTGACTATGTATAAACACAAAAGTAAAAACCAATGGTAGCAAAATTAAACAAATGTAAAAATTAATGGTATAAATATTTGATCACTAAATAAATACAGTATGTATGCCAGTAATAATGTTAGTCACAGCAGTTGCTGACCATGTGACTTTTTGTAGGTTGATGTATTTTTGAACTGTTTAATATAGCCTATGCGTAATTTATTCAGCTTTCAAGGAGGTTGACATGTTTTATGCAAACATGAAGTACTTCCTTGCATCCATGCAACCCACCTTTTTATATATGCTAAAATTATCTAACTGCCATGACAACCTTTTATAGTGACACTTGTAGTGTTTTAATCAGGAAACAGTGGGTTGGTGCATTCATGCATTTGTGAATGGACTAGACAAGAGAAAATCGTGAGCACGAGAGTGAGAAAGACACTCATGAAAAATAGTAAACAACCTTATTAGGAAACACTTCACAGTATTCACAAAGAAGCAGATATGCTCTCAAAAAACACCTACACATATAATTTAAGTCATGTCTTCTCTTTAATGGTTTGATTATATGAAGAAAAAAACATTTGCATAATTTATTTTTTTAGAAGAACGTTATTAATTTTAAGTCTGTTAGAAATAGTTAAATATCATGAATTAAATATTGAATAAGACACTAAAATAAACACTAAGAATTGTAAAAAAAAAAAAAAAATTATTATATATATATATATATATATATATATATATATATATATATATATATATATATATATATATATATATATATATATATATATACATATATATATCGTTTGTTACTGCTCCCTGACCTTGTAAAACTGTTTTGGTTTTGTATCACAAGGGCAAACTTTGTGTTTATCCTCTTTCTCTATTCTACTCACACCCACACTTGTACAAACATAAAAACGTGTGTAATGATAGGTAACTTGGTATTTTTCCCCTCCGCAAGCTAAAATGTGCCCTCATTTGACCATTTGCACACACACAAATACCCAAAGGTACACAAAGTGTTAAAAGCACGTGATAACTGGTTAGATTAAAAACTAGAGCAAAATTATTTACTTTTCGAGGTTAGATACCAAACAGACTTTAAGCACATGTGCTTGAATGAATGTGTTTACAAACCCAAAAGGGCACATGTGGCATAATTAAACAAACCGAACAATGTACAAAATCAAAGGATTAGCTGTATATGACATGAGAAAATAAAATATAGCAATTTATCTTCAGGTCATTTTTATTTATTTATTTATTTATTATTATTATTGTTATTATTATTATTACTACTAAATTTAGTTGTTTAAATTATAATATGAATTATTTACATTTAATTAAATAAATTTAATTAAATGATTACAAGTTAGTGGACTTTGAATAGTATTTATATTCCATAGAGACTCAATAAAACGTATAATAGATGTTATAAATCATAAAATTAAATCCATACGAAAACTATTTAACGTTGTGTAAAGTTTCCCCAAAGTTAAACATCCAAAAGAACACAAGTAAAGTTTTTCCGAACGCGCACGCCGAGTCCCATGATGCTTCGCTGTGTTTGGTCAGAATTTAAATCGCAGCAGCCAATCAGAGGCGGCGATAACGAATCGAGCACAATTCAAAAAGTATCAGTGACCCACTGCATTCCCATCTGAGCAGCGGGCCGACGCACAGACTTTATGCCCGTTTAATTTCAGTCTTATCAGCGAAATCCTACCGATGCGTGATTCAGAGCGGCAAATATACATCTTTTAGATAATACACCGTGTATATTGTAGGTTTTAAAATTGTTGGGGTTATTATTTGAATGTAATTCGCAGCGGATGTGGATGACTGGTGAATTGCATGCGTGCTTTTCGGGATAAAGAAGAAAGGAGCAAGGAACTTAGACTCATTTATTTTTCAGGACTTTAGGGTTCCTTATTCGGCTTGAATCGTCTCGTAAAGCGTGCAACGATGAGCGCTGCAATCGCAAAGACGGCGAAGCCATCGGGTCACGTCGACCCCAGATCTGCTCCTTTGAAAGAGATTCCTGACATTCTGGTGGATCCCAGAACCATGAAGAGATACATGCGAGGTCGCTTTCTGGGAAAGGGAGGATTTGCGAAGTGCTACGAAATCACAGATATGGACACAAAGGAGGTTTTCGCAGGGAAAGTGGTGCCGAAGTCAATGCTACTGAAGCCGCACCAGAAAGAGAAAATGAGCACAGAAATCGCCATTCACAAGAGTCTCGATAACCCGCACGTCGTGGGATTTCACGGCTTTTTTGAGGATGATGACTTCGTGTACGTGGTGCTGGAAATCTGCCGGAGACGGGTAAGATCAGGGAAACCGTTTTGAAAACAGACCGTCAACGGTCGGTATTCCTGTCATGGCTGATAATATATTACAGAGCTTCAAACTTAACTCGTTAAAATAACCACATTCTGTTAAGAGTAACCGGTAATTACTGTGTTCTTTCAAAACGTAACGTTAAATGTTTTGTAAACGTTATATCTAAATAAAACTGCTTCAACTTTCTCCCTTACGCCGCTAGTGGATTTTAAACTGGAGGATGTGACGTCAGTTGATTTTGTGTTTCTCGGAGACATCGTTGTTTAAAACGAACTCTGTCAGAAATTAAAACAATCAATAATACACACATCTTACTGTTTTCACATCTATTTTTAAATGCCAATTCTACCAGATTTTATAATACTTAATTTACAATTAATTTATTATATATATATATATATATTATAACTTTTTTTTTTTTTCAGATTCTGTAAATTCGAATAATCCTCAAATCCCACCAGATTTCTCTTCTTTTTCTCACCCCAGAAGTCTGAAATAAGAAATTGTTTATCCTGAAGGTTTTTGGCAAATTATTTTATTCCTTTGTCCTTTATGTGATGGAACTGGAATTAAAGAAGTTTGTTTGAAGTTCCCGTCCGCTCTATATTTTTGTGCTTAATTTTTTCTTTCTTTCCATATAGTCTCTCCTTGAATTGCACAAGCGGAGGAAGGCAGTGACGGAGCCTGAGGCCAGATACTTCATGCGCCAGACTATCCAGGGTTGTCAGTACTTGCACAACAATCGGGTCATCCACCGTGATCTCAAACTTGGAAATCTGTTCCTCAATGATGACATGGATGTGAAAATTGGTAAGGAAAAAAATCATTGTTCTTGCATCTTTTTTTTCTTCCACCCCTGACCTTTTCTTTTTTTTAATCAAGACTATATCCCATTTCTCTTGTTTTAGGTGATTTTGGTTTGGCCACTAAGATCGAGTTTGATGGAGAGAGAAAGAAGACCCTGTGTGGCACGCCGAACTACATCGCCCCAGAGGTGCTCTGCAAGAAAGGCCACAGCTTCGAAGTAGACGTATGGTCACTGGGATGCATTCTGTAAGTCCAGTATTAAACCAAACAACCATGGAAGCATTTGATTTAGATTTTCCTAAAACACGATCTCTAATGAAATTCTATCCTTGCACAAGGATTCATTTTTATAACGGAGCATGTGCGATTGCTGATAGAGATGTAATATGTCCATTAGATATACACTGCTGGTTGGCAAGCCACCATTTGAGACGTCCTGTCTGAAGGAGACCTACATCAGAATCAAGAAGAATGAGTACGCTGTTCCTAGAGTATGTATCTTTGCATCAGGAGTTCACCTGTTGTACTTGGATGCTGGCATGAAATGAAAAAAAAAGAAAGTTTTAAGCTTCTAATGTTTAATCATTTAATTGTGGTTCATTCTATTTAGGTAGGCAACTTGCTGGATTTTGTACTTTCTATTGTTGAATGTTTAAATTGAATCTTGTCAGATTTTTGGCTTATTGCAACATGTTTTTTATTTTTTGTATTGTTTAGCACATTAATCCAGTTGCTGCTGCTCTGATTCGTCGGATGCTGCACGCTGACCCTATGCTCAGACCTTCCGTATCTGAGCTGCTCACTGATGAGTTTTTCACCTCCGGTTATGCGCCTCTGCGGCTGCCCACTTCCTGTCTCACTGTACCTCCCAGGTTCTCCATCGCCCCCTCCAGCCTGGATCCCGCCCTCCTTCGCAAACCCCTCTCATCACTTAATAAAGGTATGTTTATAGAAAAATCTATTTTTAAAACTCTATCTTGTAATTTGGCACAGCTGTGTTGGAGTTGAACACTGTGTCCCTCCACTGAAAATCTTGCCACTCAGAAATATTTCAAACTTTCAAGTTGCCTGTAATCTTTCTTCTGTGTGTACAGGAACAGATAGTCCTATTGAGAAAATGGGGAAAATGGAGCAGGCACAAAGTGAAGATCTTCAGCAAAGGTCAGTTTTATCTATGTAAATACCAGCACGCTGTTTTAGCCCTAGTTTATATATATATATAAATTAAATAAATAAATAAATAAATATGTGTGTATATATATATATGTGTGTATATATATGTGTATATGTGTTTGGTACATGCATTTGGCAAATAGTGTCAAAACCAGGATTTTAATAGAATTGTAAAAACTGACTTGCATCCATTTGTATTTAATGGTTTTATCTATGTTGTTCTGTACAGGGATGGAGTTGAACAACCTGACAGTCATCTAAGTGACATGCTGCAGCAGCTGGCCAGCCTCAACACGGCCAGACCATCTGAGAGAGACTTTATTAGACAAGGTAACCACATGGATTTTCTGCATCGTGCCAATGAAGGGTTGTGGCTGTATTTGAATGGAAATAGGAGTAGGAGCTACTGTAACAGCAAGAATCTATAAAACTGTACTTTGTGCATTTGAACATAAAGCCACAAAAATATGTGCTGACTGGTGTTTGTTCAAACTATTGATGAGCACAATGCAATGATTTTTTTTTCTTCCCTATATAGAGGAAGCAGAGGACCCTGCATGTATACCTATCTTCTGGATTAGTAAATGGGTCGATTACTCTGACAAATATGGCCTTGGTAAGGACCCCCCCCCCCCCCCCCCACACACACACACACACACACAAACTGTATAATTGGCATTTTTCCTCTGATGCATTTTGGTTCTGTTAGTCTGTTTTGTGCACATAATGTGGATGATCTACAAAAGGCAAACTTGTAAGCAATGTGAACTCTCTTCACTTTATAAAAAATAAAAAGTAACTCATTGCTGAAGATCTTTACAGTAGCTGGTAAAATATATTGTCTGATCACATTTCAATTGCCCTAATTAGTGAAACCTTTATTTTAGGTTTTTGGCTAAATTTGTATAGTTAACTACTGCTAGCTGCAGTTTAGTTTAAAGATCCATCTAATGGATTGTGCAAAATCTTAATATGCACAAAATATTCATTTGAGGTGGGTTTCTACATTTGGTAAGAAAACATGCATAAACTGTGATAACGCTTATACTGAATACATGTTTCTCAGTTTAACAAGGGCTTAAAATTATTACGTGGGGGGAAAAGTATGCCTTCTACGGTAGCAGGAAGGTTTTTTTTTACTAATATTTTGTGCCAGTTTTCATGAACATGCAGAACGGAAAAGGTTCTTTATTCACAAATGTTTTGTGACATCTCAATTATGTGTGCACATGTCATTTGTAGCTTTGGGTGATGAATGATGCTACTTGCATGCTTTCCAAAAATATTGTCCATATTTGTACTTTTGCATTTATTATTCATTTGTATGATGTACTTTTCCCCTTCATAGGTTACCAGCTGTGTGATAACAGCGTAGGCGTTCTGTTCAATGATTCCACGCGTTTGATCATGTACACTGACGGTGACAGTTTGCAGTACATCGACCGCAACTCTGCAGAATCCTACCTCAGTGTTCGCTCCTACCCTTCTGCACTCTCCAAAAAGGTCTGTTTGCACTGGAAATATAACACAGCGAATGACTTCCATAATTCTCTGTTCCAGGTTTGCTTATAAATTAAAACATTTTTTTTTTCTGGTGTAGATTACGCTCCTCAAGTACTTCAGGAATTACATGAGCGAGCACTTGCTGAAGGCCGGGGCGAATATAACGCCACGTGATGGGGATGAACTCATCCGGTTGCCTTACCTCCGCCATTGGTTCCGCACAAAGAGCGCCATAGTGCTACACCTGAGCAATGGAACAGTGCAGATCAACTTCTTCCAGGTCAGAACCTACCATGTTTAAAACAGGTCTAGTACTTGTGATGTCAAACAAAATACAGAGATATCCGAACTCATGTTCTCTTTGTGTTCTACAGGACCACACTAAGCTTATTTTGTGTCCCCTGATGGGTGCAGTGACGTACATCAATGAGAAGCGGGAGTTCTACACCTATAAGATGAGCTTAATTGAGGAGTTTGGGTGCTGTAAAGAGTTGGCCAGCCG
Organism: Carassius carassius; assembly: GCF_963082965.1. Taxonomy (NCBI): domain Eukaryota; kingdom Metazoa; phylum Chordata; class Actinopteri; order Cypriniformes; family Cyprinidae; genus Carassius; species Carassius carassius. The sequence goes on from NC_081761.1 coordinate 6,447,185, forward strand.
TTTGCGCTACGCTCGCAACATGGTAGAGAAGCTCATGGCCTGCAAAAGCGCCGCTACTTCAGCCCGTTAATCCACTGACATCACAAATTGTATAGCTTTGAGATCAAAACTTGTCAGTTTTTTGGGATCTACACTAGGACTTCCTCCTGCGGATCTGTTGTTTACTTCTATACTATCACTTGTTTTTCTGGGTTGGGGAGTTTGTGACCATGCCAGCTCGCTGTATCATGTGAATGCTCTTGTACATGTTTTAATATTTTAGAACTTGTCTGTTTACCTTTTGACTGTTCTTTGTATAAAAGCTTTTGGATGTTAATCTTTTAATGTGTAAGAGAATATTTGAAATGAGTTGGTTTTCCAAAATAAAGATAATTTTAGAGACATTTTGATTGTTAGATACTGTTAATGATAAATACATGTTATTAATTGAGTTTAAAATGTAAGTGTCCTGAAAATAAGTCTTTAGTGTTTTTTAAATCAAACATGAAACCCTGCGATCTATCAATCTTTTTTTCAATATTCTACTTGTTTCATGTTGAGTTGCTGTAACTTAATATGCTACTGTATACTGTTAGGGCTTAGTAATTATATATATATATATATAGGGAAGTCGTGGCCTAATGGTTAGAGAGTAGGACTCCCAATCGAAAGGTTGTGAGTTCGAGTCCCGGGCCGGCAGGAATTGTAGGTGGGGGGAGTGCATGTACAGTTCTCTCTCCACCTTCAATACCACGACTTAGGTGCCCTTGAGCAAGGCATCGAGCCCCCAAAGAACCCCCAGCTGCTCTCCGGGCGCTGCAGCATAAATGGCTGCCCACTGCTCCGGGTGTGTGCTCACAGTGTGTGTGTGTGTGTGCATTTCGGATGGGTTAAATGCAGAGCACAAATTCTGAGTATGGGTCACCATACTTGGCTGAATGTCACTTCACTATATATATATATATTAGGGCTGGGATAAACGATTAATCTAGCGATTATTTTTTTGATGCATCGATTAATCTAACGATTATTTTTTTTCCAGACCGATTTGATTTCGATTATCTCCCCATTAATTGACTACTGACAATTTATACATGTTGATTTAAATATCTGAATGAAAAAAACATCAATTCCTTAACATTGCAATATATCTTTATTGCTCTTAAAATTACAAAATAAAAGACTGACTAAGAATGCATTACTTTGCACTTGTATAGAGATAGCATTCAATAAAACCTTGAAACCTTGAAAACACATAGCTTACTGAAACAAGCTTACTGAACACATAGGGCCTAGCTTACTGAAAAAAAGTTCTTTCAGATGAAAATAACAACAACTTGATGTCTAGTATTCAATAAAAAAGGTCACCCAAAATACTTGTTTAGAGCAATTGAAAGAATACAGTATTTAAATGTAAACTTGAGGGCTTTAAGCTAATACAGAGAGTGCTTTTACAAAAAAAAAAAAATAATAACAGTGGGAGCCAGCAGCCTGTCATGGAGAAAAAAAATCTCCGAATGCTCCACGTGAAACTTTGGCGTTCCGCCCTTTTTCTATCGTGTCTAATGATTTTGGTTAATGTGCACAAGGGAGGGAGAGAGCAAGAAGCGCTCGTGTAGTTTGAAGACTGTGAGTGCGCGAGCGCGCGTGAAACTTTGGTGTTTCGCCCTTTTTCTATCGTGTTTAATGATTTTGATTAATATGCACAAGGGAGGGAGAGAGCAAGAAGCGCTCGTGTTGTTTGAAGACTGTGAGTGCGCGCGCAGCCGGGGCTCTCTCTCGTACGCGCCCTGTCACTGTCACTCACCGATCAAATAAGGCTTTGACAGCCGCCAAAAAAAAAGATCAATGCAGAAAAACCCCTGCATTGGTTATATAACGTTGGACAGAATGTTGATCCGGCCATCGCGTATATTCAGCGCACATAAGGTAAACGTTTTGCAAACGTTTTTTAGAGAAATAAAAACAGGCGAATCGATGCGCATATTTTGCGTCGACGTCATCGATGACCTCGACGCGTTGTCCCAGCCCTAATATATATATATATAAAATCCATAGCAGTATATAAACAAACTTTATGATATTGAAAGATTTTGATTTCAAATAAATGTTGCTGTTTGGAAATTCATAAAATATCATTGAGGAAAAAAAATCCCTTCCACGGAAATGTTAAGATTTAAAACAGTTTTCCATATTTATAAATGTTTCTTGATCAGCATATTAGAATGATTTCTGAAGGATCATGTGACACTGAAGACTGGAGTAATGCTGATGAAAATTCAGCTTTGCCTCACAGGAATAAATTATGTTTTAAAATCTATTCAAGTAAAAAAGCTTTTTTAAATATATGAAATGTAGCCTTGGTGAGCATAAGAGTCTTATACAAAATCATTAAAAAAAAATCTTAACATAGAACATATTGCATGTTCTCAATTACAGGAAGCATATGTTACATTATTGTATTCGTGATCTTGTGGCTCAGTGGTAGAGCATTGCATTAACGGTGCAAAAGGTTGTGGGTTTGATTCCCAGGAAACATGTTAGATTAAAAGTGTTAGCCTGAATGCACTTGTAAATCGCTTTGGATAAAAGTCTGCTAAATGCATATATTTTATTTATTTAATACAGCAGCATGTGCAAATAAGACTATGTTTGGGGGAAACCATGAGGAAGATTAAAGGTACTTGCTTCTACATCTTAATGAAGTCATTATGTCATTAATGAACTTCATTATGTCCTCTTTGGTAGTGTTTATTTACATTGCCACTGTTCACATGAACAAATATTTTTTTTATGTTTTTGAGCTTGCCATTTGCATCTGTCACCAAGACCACTTGTATTAAGAATAAGGCTGGCCATTACAAAGCTGACAAATGATTTAAACATTAAGCGCATTTGCACAATAACATCTTACCACAACATAATGAATTAATTTCAACAGCTGAGAAAATGTAGAGCAATGCAATCAAATGCTTAAAGGTACAGTTTATTTAAGATTATATCACTGTCCATAATGTTTTGCAGGGCAAAGTTAGTTTCACTTTTAGGTTTCAAACATTTTTCATGTAGTTGACTATTAGTCTGTTGTAGATGCTGTAAAAAAATGGCACAATAAAGTACAATAGCACTAACACATTTTTGTACAACGGTAATACCATTGTGTGTCTCAAGTAACTTGTAATTAACAGTATCCAGTGCCATGGAAATCCATAACAACAATAATCTGAATCAAGTATAAGATTTTAAGATTTGTGCCAAAATAGTTTGAAAGACTTTTATGTCAAATACATTTAATCTTCACTGGGTAGAATAACAAAGGCACTAGTATTTCCACATTCAGTGAATATTTCCAGTGGCAAAAATCCTCAACACTTAATTTATAAAAATACATTTTTAAAACTAGCAGTATAAAACTAGTGTACAGCAGGCTGTTAAACGCTTCACAATATTTGGTTTTAAAGCTGTAACACTGAGAGATTAGGATGAAGTTGCAATGTGAGGTGGAGGATAAAAGATCCAAAAATGTAGCCACACAAAGCAAAATATTTGTTTCTCACACCAAGGTATTGAATATGAATATCCTGCACAAGATGGACCACATATGTGACCCTGGACCACAAAACCAGTCTTAAGTCTCTGGGGTATATTTGTAGCAATAGCTAATAAAACATTGTATGGGTCAAAATTATAGATGTTTCTTTTATGACAAAAATCATTAGAATATTAAAGGGAATATTGAATATTGAAGAGAAACACAGGAGACTATTGACAAAGTAATTGTTGAATAAAGTTGTTATTTTCATTGCTTCATAATGTTAAGGTTGAATCACTGATGGCAGATGGACATCAGTGTCTTTCATATTTTTCTGGACCTTAACAGTGTAACTTACTTGGCAGTCTATGGTATAGTCTCAAGCCTCCCGGTTTTCATCCAAAATATCTTAAATTGTGTTCTGAAGGCGAATTCAGCTTCTATGGGTTTGGAACGACATGGGGGTAAGTGATTAATGACAAAATTTCATTTTGGGGTGGAGTATCCCTTTAAGGAAAGATCATATTCCATGAAGATATTTTGCAAACTTCCTAGTGTAAATATATAAAAACGTAATTTTTGATTAGTAATATGCATGGCTAAGAACTTAATCTGGACAACTTTAGAGGCGATTTTCTTAGTATTCAGATTTTTTGGCACCCTCAGATTCCAGATGTTCAAATAGTTGTATCCCGGCCAAATATTGTCCTAACAAAGCATACATAAATGCAAAGCTTATTTATTCAGCTTTCAGATGGTGTATAAATCTCAATTTTGAAAAATGTACACTTAAGATTGGTTTTGAGGTCCAGGGTCACATTTATGTTTTTTTTTCACCAGTTGAGTTAACAGTTAAACAGTTGAGTTTTACCGTTTTCGAATCCATTCAGCCGATCTCCGGGTCTGGCGGTAGCACGCTTATCTAAGCATAGCTAATTGAATCTAATTAGACCATTAGCATCTTGCTCAAAAATGACCAAAGAGTTTCAATATTATTCCGGTTTAAAACTTGACATTCTGTATTTACATTGTGTACTAAGACCGATGGAAAATGAAAAGTTGTGCTTTTCTAGGCCCGATATGGCTAGGAACTATACTCTCATTCCGGCGTAATAAGGAACGTTGCTGCTGTACCATGTGTGCAGCAGGCACAGTGATATTACACAGCGCCTGGAAATAGTTAGCTAAGCTAAAAGTGCTACTGCCAGACCCGGAGATCGGCTGAATGGATTCAAAAATGGTAAAACTCAACTGTTTAACTAGGGGAGTTGGAAAAAAAAAGAAAAAAGTCTATTTTTTTTTTTTTTTTAAAAAGTGGAGTGTTCCTTTAACTTTCTACCTAATAAGAATATAAGTAGTCAGTTGGTGATTGAGTAATCTTGTGTGGTAAAAGTCAGAATTAAAATAAACAAAACTGACAGAAATGGTAGAACACATGCCAATCAACTGGCTGATGTCAACTCATCAGAAAATATGGCCTTTTTATTTCTTTGCTATTTGGTTGACATGATAAAACCAGCAGCAAACAATGGCAGCTCTGTAAAAGCCCATTAATAAAAGCCCACTCAGTAACTTGTTTGGTTAATCTAACCTATAAAACCTGTTTCTGTAAAAGCATAAAAAGCTTTACATTTCATTCAGCAAGTCCAGTTGGATGTTTAGGAACGAAATGTGCTCACAGTTCTGAAGTTCAGAATTATACACTGACAGAGTCCTCAAGGATCTTACTTTTCGTCTCCAGTCCAGCATAGGAAAAAACAAGCATGTCTCTGTGGATGTTCAGTGGTGGTAGTATAGGTGAAAGAGTCTCTCGGGGGCACAGACGCCAAGCGCTGAATGCGTGTGAAGCAGTAACCGGGGGAAACGAGAGGTAAAATATGCCACGAAGCCATCAGGGACTTCACCCAGAGCTGTCTGAACCTCTGGTGGGAGCTCATGATAATGATGTTTCTGTTGAAAGATATTGCAAGATTTCAGATTTTTACAGAAGGCTTCACATTCTATTCTATTCTATTCTATTCTATTCTATTCTATTACATTACATTATATTATAATTATAGTTCACAAGTCTGGGGGCAGTACAATAAAAAAATAAATAAATAAAAGAATACTGTTATTCAGCAAATTAAAATCAAGATGAAAATTCAGTTTTGCCAACAGAGGAATAAATTATATTTTTTAATTTATTAAAATATAATGATTTGTTACAATATTTCTATTTTTACTGTATTTTTATCAAATAAATGTAGCCTTGATGAGCATAAGTGACTTAAACATTAAAAACCTACCAACCCCAACTTTTAAATATTAATATTAAATATATTTTAATATAAAATATTAAAGTTTGTTGTCACTGATTTTTCTCTTTTTTATTATTTATTTTTCAGCAAAGATGCATTCAATTGATTAAAGTGAAGGTGAAAATGATTTTTCATCATAGGAATGAATTATATTTTCAAATATATTAAAGCAGTTTAACAGAAAAAAATCACAATATTACCGTTTTTACTGTATGTCTGATGTTTTTCAACTTAACAGTATTTTACAAATCTTACAGACTCCTTTTGAATGATAGTGTATTTTATATTATATTAAGTGCAATATTAATAGTTATTTTAAGTGATTACTCACTTTTCTATGCAAAACTTTTATATGTAAAAACACATAACACTTACTTTATTTCTCATTGCTCTTAGTAGGTCTCTCACAGAGTTTCCTTTATATGTGCGAAATTTTCTAAGATCTGCCAGATGGAAAAAGATTTATATTAAACATGCAAATATACATATATAAATAAACATGTATTAAAACATTTTTCATTTCATACGCCTTAAAACATTCCACATTTTATTCAATAATTCTCTAAAATAAAAATGTTACAGTATTTTTGGTAATGGTAACTGGCAGTGCTTACCAGTCTGCAGTGGTGCTGAAATGTGCATCCTCCAGTTGGTTCTTACAACAGATCTGCCGGAGTTTTCTAGACGGGCCACTATAGCGCTATCTGCTGGCTCCTTCTCTATTCTGTCACTGACATCCTAGAGCAAAGTACAACTTCAGCACTGCACTTTCTTACTGGACCCTTCATTGAATACGCACACACAAACACACACCTGAAAGAACTGCAGTTGTTTCTCTGGGCTCCAAAAGAAAGGATGTTTGAGGACGGACGCTGCTGAAGGACGGGTCTCCGGTTCAGCACTGATCATCCGCTCAATCAGATCTCTGCCAATCACATCCTCTACAGACACCAAAGCAGCCAGAAAAACTTTTTTTCAATGCATACACATAACTGATGAAATTTTTGATCTAATTTATTAATTGAAACCTATTAACCAGCCAAACCACATAGTTATTAGTCAATGCTAAAATTGTTAAAACGGCCAAATAATATAGTTTTGTTCACAAAAAAATAACATATATATATATATATATATATATACCATTTTCTACATTTAACTTCATGATAACATTGTCTACACAAAATCAGACACTTCTGAAGCCGAAAGTACACATGCATTAATAAATTCATGCATGCACAAACCATGTATATCCTCCATAAAGTGGTCGAGGTTATAGACTCCAGAGAGAATATTAGCTTGACGCCGCAGAGTGTCACCAAACGGATGCTGTCCTTTGGACGTCACATAATAAAACACACATCCAGCTGAAAATATGTCCACTGCACTTGTCTAAAGACAGAAAAAGAGGGGAAAGGATACTTATACAGGAGACTTACAGAATAAATCTTATTTAGTAAGCTTAAGTAAAGTTTTTTTAAACTGAACATGTTATGTGTGTGTTTTATGCATGTCTACTGGACATACAGGGTTCCCTTTTGGAGCATTTATGAGTAATTCAGGGGCAATCCAGCCTTCGGTTCCCGGTATTCCAGAGCGTAGGCTGAAACTATGGCGACCATCTGGAAGCTTCTTACACAAGCCGAAATCTGAGATCACTGCCCGGACTCGACCCAACGCCCCCGGGAGAGAGAGCAAAATATTCCGTGGCTTTAAATCCCTGTGAACTGAGGACAAGAGGGACACGCAATTACAAATGACGGTGGGGCCGTCTGCTTGCGTGCATGTATGCCATCAGCATCCAGGTACTCAATAGCAATTAATAAACATTAGTGCAATGCAATACTACCATGTGCATTTTAAAGACGTTACAGGAAGGAAGTTATGATAAGAATCATTGCTATGGCAATGGTGACTCACCAATATTGAGGGAATGCAGGTGACTGAGGCCACATATGGTCTGGTCCAAAAGGGACACTGGGTTCAGGTCTGAATAAGGACAGGTTGGGTCTTCCACATACTACATACAAAATAGAAGGTGCATGGAAACCAATCAGTTATAATACAGCTTAAAATGAGAGTTGATTATACTAATATTAATATTATTCATAAATATTATTAATGAAAATGAATAACAAAATGTTGTTATACAGTTAGAAAATACAGCACAGTACAGTAGGGATATTGTTTTAGTAGTGGCATATTGCAAAACCTAATTCATAATTATAGTTTTTGTCTTGCTTTTTAGTAGAAATATCTAAATCCTTAAACCATCTTTAAAAATGAAGAGAATGCCCCTTGTCAGAGAATGCATCTTACAATTTAAGCAATAAATCTCACTTATTTTTGCTACTGTTATCAAGTGTTTTGTAACTCAAAGCTGAAATAAATTGAAATATAAATGTTGATGAAAAATTAAAAACCTAATTAGACATGTATTCAAAAGTATGTTAAAAAAGTATTCAAATTACTAAAACTAAAAATGACAAACAAAATGACTAAAGTTTAAACAAAAATTAAAACTGAAAATATAAAATAAAAGCTTATTGAACATATTATTGTTAAAGAATAATTCTGAAATAACTTTTAAACAATAATAACAATGCATGGTTTAACAATTTTGTTAAGGCTACATGGTTTCAACGCTGTTTTAAACACTTTTAAAAAGTGTTTTTGCTAATTGAAATACAGCTGAAATAAAATAAAATATTAATTTCAAATAAAACAACTATAAACACATTAATTAGAAATTTATTCAAAAGGATGTTAAGAATTTTGAAAGCTAAAACTGAAATAAATTAACTAATAAAAAGAAACAAAACTAAAACTTTAAAATTAAAATATAAAAATTCAAAAATAAAAAAAGGTAATTCAACATATTAATGAATATTATACTATAATAGTCTATTACTTATACTAAAATAATGTGTTTATTATATTTGACTACGTTACATTAAATTATAGTTTTTGTGCAACTAGCCTAACTCTAACTCTAAATCCTTACTGACTTTTAAATTCTAACGATACAATTCTCATGTTATTGCCTCATGTAGATCGACTTCACGAATCACGATGAAACAGCGAAAAGGAAATTGAGTAACTTTTATGTTGTAACACACATACACACACTGAAACACACCTGCTGGAGTGTAGCAGCACACAGCTCTATGGCAATGTAAGTGAACTGTCTGTCCCGCTCTGTGCAAAAGTAACGGATGACATTGGGATGCTCGTCTGATTCACGGAGGAGCTGAACCTCTCGCTCTGCAAACTCCACACACTCTGGAAGAATACGCTTTACCGCCACACGCCGACCGTCAAAATCACCCCTGCATGTATAACACCAGTGAAGTAAAGGTAAAGATGAAACCAACCAACCAAACTATTATTACAACCCATAAAAACCCACCGGAACACAAAGGTTCCCGCTGTCCCATGGCCCAGCACCTCAGCAGGACTGAAAGAGATTTTACCAACTCCCACAATGTCAGGCTGATCACCTGAAGAATATGAGTTGAACACGATTTAAAAAACACATATCTAAAGGCTTATATTATAGTGAACAACATAGATAGGTGTGTAAATGAATTAAAAAGCTTATTTAGATTAAAAAAAAATGATATAAGCAGAACTTAATAAGAATTCCTATAATCAGTTATAAAAGCAACAGTTTGGTTAAGAATAGTTTGGATTTAATTGGATTTACACAGAAATGTTTTTTGTGTTTCTTGAATAAGGCTCAACAGTTGATATGGGGATAGAATAGCTTCCGTACTCTGTGATTGGCCAGCTGTCCTAAATGGGGCGGAGTCTTTGCTTGAGAATGGCGTTTGATTGGATGCAACAGAACTGGTCTTCTCTGAATGGCTGTTGTTGTTGTTGTAAGATGAGGCACTGGGTTCTGTGTTAGCGCTCTGATTGGTCAACACTGGCAGTGGGTTAGAGTCCACTGGCTCTTCAGATCTCTGGGATTTTTTGACAGGCTGATTAAAAAAAGGGAAAAAAAAAAACGTTTTTAGGCCAGTTTATTTATATTACATACATACGTATATAAATATTATATACATATTTTTATTTTTATACATATATATGAGTATGTATATTATAAATATTAAAATAAACTCTCTACTACAAACCCTTTTGTGTGTTAGCAGGAAGGCAATCCATGCTCCAAGCAGCAGCGTCACCACCAGCACAGTCATGGGGTCAGAGGTCAAGGAGTCCGGCAACACAGGGGAGGAGCTGTGCTTTGTTACCGGTGGCAACTGTGAACACAAGATGACAAGTTTGTTCTTGGATGTTCGTAACGCTTGCAATTTCATCATGCATGAGATTTTCAACGGTCTACATCCAATTATGAAGTTGCTATAGACACCATCTACATGTTGCATTTACACACACTCACGATTGTTTTTTAACTGTATGCATTTCTTCTTTTCTCTAAATTGCTTCCTTATGTGGTTGTCAAATAAAACTGCCGTTGCATATTGCAAATATTGTTGTGTCCTTGATAAATTGTTTTTATTTCATAGGTTGCTCTGGATAAAGGTGTCTGCAAAATGCATAAACGTTAATATGAATGTAAGGCATGTCAAAAGTTGCATAGATTACTTCTATGGTACTTTAGTGTATAGATAACTTATGATATTACCTTTTTTGACATTCTATGAAAATAACAGTGTAAACATTATGGAAAATATCACTTTGTGTGTTTTTTAACAAAGGAAATAACATAATGAAGGCTTTGAACAACATGAAGGTGAATAAATGGCAGACTTTTTCATTTCTGAGTCAATTGTGCACTGGACTCACTGGGTGAGAGGGAGAACGGAAAGAAGAGCCAGAAGCTCGGGGTGGGATGACTTCACCAGAGTGCTGCAAGTTCTCTGGGAAATCTCTCAACATGGTGGTGTGAGCCAAAGGAGGCACTTCATGATGACCTACTCACACACACACATGCATAACACACACAGAGATAAAGCTACATATGCAAAAATATAATACAGATTTTTCTAAAAACTGATATTGATTGAATAAACGTTAAGAAATATAATTTCATTTTTATCATTATTTAACTACATTTTTAAACATAGAATCAAAATGTATAATATAATATTATATTTTTTTTAATTAATTGTTTTTTTATTTATGAATTGTTTTTAAATTAAATATTGATTATAATATAATATAAAATTTTAATATGTTTTAATTAAAAACATTAACCATTTACAGAGATACACCACTGTTTTAAAGCAGTTTAAGAACAGTTTTAGGGCATATTTTTGCCTAATATACATTTCTGAAACTTCTGAAACTACTGAACTAGAACTTAAACTGGGGAGTTGTAGCACCGCACATGCATGCACGTATTTTGATGTACACATAATAATGTAAGTCGGCAAAATTTAGAGTGACTGTACCAATCAGCAGCCACTGATTCTGCAGGGAATTGCTGCTTCCTGGTGGATATTTCACATCAGTGCTGGGTGTGATCTCACACTCAGGCCGCCCGTTACCCATTGTAACGCCAGCGGTGATCGGCCCCTCAATGCGTGCAAGTGTAAGACCTTTTGGCTGTCATGGGAACAGGATATAGTTATTAAGAAGGAAGTTTTACTGTTGGTTTTGAAAAATGGATTGCAAAACTTACCACTATTGCCACACCTTTGTGCACGAGAGAGGTAGAAGCATACAGATGAGAGTCCGTCTTGCCAACATAGAGAGTAGGACTATCAAAATATGCACACATGAATATATAATTAATATTACTTTATAATGAGTTAATCATCACTTGATTTGTTTTATAGTTAATTGCCTTTTAAGGCATACAAGTTGGCATGCAAGGGTGAGTAAATGATGACAAAAAAATTTCTCTTTAAATAAATGGGTTTTTAAAGACTAATGTCTTACACTAGCTGAGTCTTAGTGCTGTGGTTCTCCTTTGTGAACTGGTAGACCCACTTCATGGTGTGGGACTGTGTGTTTTCTGCAGTGAAGGTCAGGTAACGCAGGGTTTCTGTTGCGACCGTCAGATGAGGAGCTCGCCGCAGACTGTCCTGACTCCATAAATAAAACCCTGCCACTGGAGAATCAAACTTCTGCATCCACAACACCTCACCAGAGTCCCGATCCACTGTAACCACCAGACCGTCCCCGCTGGACGCAAAGTGTGACATCTCTGTGATTCACAGACACACTCAATTGTGATGAATTCCAAAAACAACATACTTACGCATTCACAAATTCAATAGACTGGCTTGTAAAATCTGTGCATGCGTGGTGAAGGACCTACTATATTCATATTTTTTGTCATCATAGAGAGGCGCGGAGTAGTCATTGTAGGTGGCATTCCAGCGGAGTTCCTGAGTCTTCGTATCATACATGGTGATCATATATTCTGCAGACATACATGTGGATAATAATATGTTGATTTGCTGCTCATGAAACATTTTCTATTATTATTAATGTTGAAAAAACACTGTTTAACAAACACTTAATAAAAAAAAAATTCAGATATTTTTACTTTAACATTTTTGTCTTTACTTTCACTTTTGTGAAAAATGTGTGTGTATTACAGAATGACTTAGGGTGTTATAATAAAGAGAAGGTTCATGTATGTGTGTTCGGACCTGTGCGACCAATGTACAGCAGAGGGGCAGAAGGGCAAATAGAGTCTGAAGAAGAGGTGCTTAGACTCGTCTGTTTTTCACCTGTCTGAGGATCAACCACAAACCAAGTGTCCTGTTTTTTACCTGGGAAAATACACAATACAATAAATGAGAATGTGTAAGGCCATGGAGCTTTTCACAGATCATTGTATGTACATGCTTTCAGGGTTAAGCTCAGCAAAACTAGAACATGACTTTTAAGCTTCTATTAATTAGCACAGATTTTAAAAGATCATACTGAGCTGGAAATCACTTTTATTTTCAAAAGCACCACAAAATGCATATATCAAACACTGATTTCACCAAAAACGTTACAAACACACAAACATGTCTGACATATATACCTGTGTAGAGCACCCCATCAGAGCTCCTGCAGGGAGAAGACTGGACCAGCTCTTGAATAGTGAACGGGAGTTTCTGCAGAGAAGATTCATATCAGTGACTGAGCTGTGACTCTCTGACAAACACACTCGCAGCCCTTCCCATGACACTCACCATCAGACCTTCTTTGCGCTTGCCTCCTAGTACATACAGACTGCCATCATTAGGATCCGGTAAAAAGCCTGGCCTACAAGAGGAAACAGACAACCTTAAAATCGGATCATAAAGGTGGGCATTATATACCAGAAATGTGTCAGACCTGAATGCAATTTTAAAACAATAACTAAATTATAATTATTATTTTTTTGCTATTGGTGGTAATAGTATCCAAAAACCTGCATGCCTTAAGTGATGTTATTTATAAAAAGAATGTTGTTTCAGAGAAAAATCAAGTTATTAGATTTTATCCAAGATACTATCTTTTAAATGCATGGGGTCTGTGAGATGTTATTTAATTGTTTTTATTAATATTTAATTTTATATTTACTTTTTTTTTTAGCAAGGATGCATTAAACTGTTCGAAAACGACAATAACAGCATTTATAATGTTACCAAAGATTTCTGTTTCAAATAAATGCTGTTGTTCTGAACTTTCTATTCTTTATAGTATCCTAAAAACTGTCTCATGGTTTCAAGGTTTAATGCAATATTTAAAAATTAGGCAGCACAACTGTTTTCAACATTGATAATAATAAGAAATGTTACTTAATCAAAAATGAGTGCATTAGAATCATGTAACACTGAAATAAAGTAAACTGAATAATGGCGGACGATAAATTTATTTTTGCAGTCACGGGAATAAATTACATTTCTATTTATTTTTTAAATATATTTTAAATTCAAAGTAAAATAGAAATGTTTTATTTTAAACAGTAATAATATTTTTTACAATATTACTGTTTATAATGTTCTTCACTGTATTTTTTTGGAGAGCATAAGTGACTTTTTTTAAATCTTACCGACCCTAATCATGTAGTAGTGTACATTCATTTAGATTCTGAAGCTGTTAAACACTTACTCTTGGAAATAGGTAGGAACCTGTATGATGGGATCTAGAAGAGAGAGAAAGTGAAATGATTATGGAAGTTGTTTGGCAGATAATAATACTACAGTAATTACACTACTCTTAAAAATATGTCATGAAATAACAATTTTGTAACAACAAAATTTTTGTCTTAAAGGCAGGGTAGGAAAAAAAATGTATAAAAAACTTTTTTTCCAAATTTGTTTAATCTTTATTTGTATATCAATACATAATTAAAATGTAAGTACTCTGAAAAAGAAAGTATAAAAATCGAGTGTCTGTAGACCTCTCACGACTGTTTTAAAGACAGCTCATTATTTCCATTCACTCCACCCCCTCCCTTCTGGGCTCCTATAGATTATTTATCATCTCTAATACGGCTCGCTAAGTAATGTTATGTTAGCTATATTACGCATCTACGTGTGCCAATGACACATGTTTCATGAAAAAAATATGTATGATCAAAATACAAAAAGAAAGATTTACCTGTCCAGCAGAAATAAAGCCATCAAGGAGTCACTTTTCAGCCCCTTGAGTTCCCTCAGTTCTCGCCATCGCTGGAAAGCCACGCCGATATTAACTCGCGCTTTATTTCTTTGTTTATCCAAAGACTTTTTGTTCATTGCCTTTTCTTGTACTGTTTCTGTCTTCCTTTTTTTTGCCTGGTTTGCCTTCACTAACTGCATAGGCTGGTACTGTGAATTTTGCTTGCTGTTTCTCTGCCATTGTTTTGGTATTCCTAGGATCCGTGCCTGTTGAATTCCTCAAATCAAACGTGCGCGCGCAAGTGGGCAGGTCATGTGTGGCAAAAGGGTGGTTGCCATGGTTGCGAGAGAGTGACAGTCGCCTAAGCCAATCCTATGTTTCGTCCCGAAATGGAAATAATGAGCTGTGTTTAATACAGATTAAACGGTCTAGAGTCACTCGATTTTTATACTCTTTTTATCAGAGTACTTACATTTTAATTATTCATTGATATATATAGAGAGTTTAAACAAATTTGGAAGAAAGTTGTTTATACATGTATTACCTACCCTGCCTTTAATGCGAAAAAACAGCACTACAAAATGACAATATTCTTTTTTATCATTTGTCATAATGCACATGCATGCAGATGCGCAGATGCACACACACACACACACACACACACACGCACGCACACACACACACACACACACACACACACACACACACACACACACACACACACACACCTTCTTTTAGTGTCCATTTGATGTCTCCTGTCTGTTTACTGACAGCATGCAGACTTCCATCCAGTGTAGAAACAAAGAGCAGGGATTCTGGGAGAGAGACTGAACTTCCTCCCTCACACTGAAAGAGAAACCAGTAAAACATCATTTCACACACCACACTGCAGATATCAAACTATTTAAAACTAATCGCTACCTGATATGTATCCGTAAATACCCCAGTGTGTCCTCTTGAGACTGACTGAATGTGTGTGTGTACTTGTGAAGGCTAACATTTTTAAGCTCAGGTTTAGCTTTAAATCTAACGCCAACAACATGACTGTAAGAGTTAGATTCATGGGGAGCGTATAGCAAATATGTTATTTACGAAAAATCATGTCTATATGATGTCCGGTCTAACATAGCTTCAGAGGTTTGTGTGTGTTTGTGTTAGAGAGCACAGTTAACAGTCAACGGCTAGTAACCAGGATATCCTTCTTTGTAACGGCACTCCTATATTTACAAAAAAAAAAAATTGCCTGACATTATATGACTGAGAATGACAACTTTGAATGAGTACAAAAAGTACAACATTTATGAAATGTACTTGTTGTATAGCATAATTAGGCTATTATTTCATTAAAGCATACAATCATTATTAATTTGAGGGGATACAATTCTTTACATTTTCAATAATTCATCATGAGAGCATAAAAACTGGTATTATTACCTCAGGTCAAACTAAACCTGAAGCTCTGCCTACAAACATTACGGGCCAGTAAGTGTTCAAAAGAAATTATCATATAGCATCACATCATTTAAAACTAACTACTCTGTTTTCTCACACGTTCATGGAAATTATAACACACATGCACCCGCTCTGGGAACAATGCATGATTGCGCGAGCTCTCCAGTACAAACTAAAGCCTATTAAACGCGCGCCTATGCAGGTCTCGTGCTCAGGCTCAGGTAATATGACACAATTGTAAGAATACGAATTGAAATTATCTTGAAAAGCTATGTTAATAGGGTTGTGTTTACAACTTTTTCCAAACGTGTTGCTTGGATCGCTCACATAATGAACGAATCGGTCTTTTGAGCGGATTCATTTCGATGAACCGGTCAAAACAAGTCACAAAATGTCAAAGCACTCGACTGTACTGGATCACTTTGTTTAGGAATTAAGCTGCGAGGTAGACATAATACAGTTAACAATATAAGGAAAAACAATAGTAATATCATTATTATTTAATTTAATTTAAATGTTATGTATTACCAATACCATTATAAAACTTTTCAAAAATGCAATTTTTGCAAAAATGACATAGTTACCACAGATTTAGTGCACAATAACCATTAGAAATACAGTATCTAATCAAGCGTATAATATAAAACAACAACTAATTCAATACAAAATAAATGTAAAAATCTGCGAAGGGACGCTTTTGAGCGATAACTAAAGAATCGGTGAATCGGGTTTTAGAATACGTTCGTTCAAATGAACCGATTCGGCGAAATGATTCCGACTCGCACACTTTTTTCATTATTAATAGTTAATTCACTACATTACTTTTTAATTATAATACAACAGTATAATAATATCACATCATTATAATATGGTATTTCTATATTATTCTTGTTTATTTGTTTATTATTTCTAATTAGCCTATCGTTCCAAGAACCTCAGAGCACCCGCCTCTGCGTAGCCAAAAATAGATGAACACAGCCATGTCCCCGTGCATTCCCTATAGAGACCAGCTACATGAAGTGGTAAACACATGCGGTCCATTTCCCCTATTTACCCGTGACACGTTTCCAGCCAAGCTAAGCAACAGCAGCAGCGAATGCCTCCAGCCCATCATTTCTCCTTGAATCTGCCAGGTGTGTCTGTGGTTAAAGTTGCGGCGTGTTCTAGGTCCGTGTCAGTAAATATACACTGAGGTCGAAAGGGCTCCAACAAAACGCCATAATCACAAAGTACCGGAAAAACTTCACAGCGGCATACTCAATCACTTACAGTACTGCTACAGTTCAGCATATGTCTGTAACATGCCAGACAACTGAGCCTATATTATAATAACAAATATTGCACATTTCCGCGTTGGGACGGAACTGGTGATGTCACTCAAATCAGTAGAAAACTAGAAGGCACGGCCATGTTTGTTTGATTGACAGCGCGTCTGACCAATAGCGACTCGCTGCGCTTGACTTGAAAGGCGGAGCTTCGAGAAAACGGCATGTCATTTTAAAACGCGTGGAACAATAACAGTTTGGCCCTGACGATTGAGACAACAGCCCGCTCTGTCTTCTTTTCTTCTTTTACATTCAACATAGAATGTTCTCTCTGCTTATTAAGCAGGCAAAATATTTTTTACTTTAATTTAGTTTAAGTGCCATCGGAACAAGTAATGTTTTATTACTTCATTAAAATTAAGAAAAAATAACATACTGAATCAAACATTTTTGACTTTTTATGTTCAGTCGTTTCCTTAACATAGTTATTTAAAGCATAAGAACTGTACATTCTACAAAGCCACATAAAGCAATAATCTGAGGTAGCGATCTCCTAACATTTATATTTAGTCATTTAGCAAACGTTTTTATCCAAAGCGACTTACAAAAGAGGACAATAGAAACCATCAAACTAACAAAAGAGCAACAATATGTAAGTGCAAATGACAAGTCTCGGTTAGACTAACGCAGTACACTAGCATACACACACACACACACACACACACACACACAAAGAAAAGCAAGAAGATAGAATTAAAAAAATAGAAAGCATGTGAATGTAACTTAAATGAATGTAACTTACACACACACACACACACACACACACACACACACACACACACACACACACACAGAGAAAAGCAAGAAGATAGAATTAAAAAAATAGAGAGCATGTGAATGTAACTTAAGTGAATGTAACTTCTTTGTAGATACATACATACATTTGAGCTCTGTCAAAAATAAATAAATAGATACAAATAACAAATACATAAATAAATTAAACTAAACTAAACAACAAGAATGTAACAAAATACCATTATTATGGCCAACAAATTATGTAATTAAACCGTGGAGAACATTTAAACCAATTAAATGTGTTTTAATAAAGTGTGGTATAACCTCAAAATTTATGAAAATATATTTACATACCATGAGCTTTGCTGCCCTCTTTTGCAACGTTTTTAACATCAAGCCCACCAAACGATAACCCACTAATACAGTTTAAAAAGACCTAGATAAATGTGTGTGTGTGTGTGTGTGTATAAAATATAGCCTACATATGTGTATTAAAAATATGTGGGCGGTTGCCTTAGCAACAAGCTGTAGAAAGATGCGTCTCTCCTAATTATTATTATTAATTTTTTTTGTATTCGCTGTAATATCAACGACTACAGCAGTTATTTGAACGTACTTTAGTTAAATTAATTAAGGATTTAGAAACGATTGAAAGCACTTGTGAACAAGAATATGTGGCAATTTCCAAAAGATTGGATACGCTTCACGATTATGCGTGTCATCTTTGGCGCAAGTGACCATGCTAATCTTCTCTGTATCGATCCAATTTTAGTACATGTGTTATTTCAAACAACACAAATAAGTAACGGAACATGCCAGAATATATAGTTCAGATATTGGCTATTAAAGCACATGATGGTAGCAAAAAGCTTAGACAACAAATTAATTATATAACAAGTATTTTTTATATCGTAGAGCGGTATATGGAAAATCTGGAGTACATTTAAAATAATAAAAACAAAATTTTTAGGAGGATTTACTCCCCTTAAATGTGAGCGTTCTGGGACATATGCAAAACAGTTGCGTTCCAGCGGAATGATTGGATACTTCTGTTTGTCTTTATTTACATAATGCCCGCCCCCTCATTTTGTCTGCAAATGAGATTAAATTAGAAGCAAGGGAAACGAGGGAATGGCATATTTGATTAAAAATGTAATTAAATGCTGTTTACCATGCACGCATATCATTGTTTTAGTGCATACAGTATTTAGGAAATTACTTTATTTTATCTATTGTAAATATGCAATTATAATACATTGGAAAAGGACAGTTCAGAAAAGGCTGATTATAGAGTTTTCAAACAAGCAATGTTCTAATATAAATGTTAAATAGTTGCATTTTCCTTTGTTTATTTAATTGACCATGTCCATACAGGACTTTTATCGTGTGGATGTAGGTCTTACATTGGAACCGGAAGTACATTTACATCTACGAAAATAGATCTTACGAAAAATTCTGTTGTTGATGTATGTGTACTCTACTGTTTGTTTAGTCATATGTCAGGTCACATGTACATTTCCTGTTAAAACAGTCAAGAGACCGCAAACGTGGACGACTATGATGAAATGTACGGGATTTAAGTTGATTTTGAGAAATAGTTTGTGGATGAACTGGAAGTCATGGCTGAAATGGAACGTGAGTTCGACACGTGTGTTAATATCGATATTAACTCTGTCTGATGGTATAACCACTGACTGCTCCTCATAAAAGCTTTTTAATAAAGTTTACCTCGCATTTGTGTTTGTGTGTGTGTCATGTCTTAAATACCATAGTAGTACCACGGTAACTTAGTCACTGAAGAATAGAATATCTGAATGCCATTGGTCTTTGTTAGTGTCAGAAAAGGATTCATGATATTGTCATGAGATACATTTTGTAACATTTGTGTGTGTGTGTGTGGGCGTGTAGCCTAAATATAAATATGAATATAAGTATATATATATATATATATATATATATAAATATAAATATATATATATATATATATATACACTGCACTCCATAAGTATTGAAACAGTAAAGACAAAATTGCTCTGCTTGCTTTGGAGTCAATAAATCTGTAAATATGTTTAAAGATGAATATGACAAAACTACACATTTGCATATTCTATTATTGGGTGTCAACACTCTATTATTTGTGTCAACACACACACGTATTATGAACCAAGATCAAATTATATATATATATATATATATATATATATATATATATATATATATATAGTTTAATAACAATTAAAACAGTTTGTTAATTTTGAACGTATGCATGAATGTTACTGCATGTATCTAGGTTCTGTATGTATGTATGTATGTATGTCTGTCTGTATGAGATAGGTAAAAATTGATAGCCTGAATTCACTGTAAGTCGCTTTGGATAAAAGCGTCTGCTAAATGCATACATTTGAATGTAGGTGAACATCCTTCAAGTGTAGGCAGTAAGAAGCCGATTCCACAGGCGTTTGAGGAAGCCATTGTGTCCGGTGATGTGCCATTGAGAAAATCAGTAAATAAACCGTGTTCAGAGAGCATCTCACCTCCAGTGTGTGAGGAGGAGGAATCTCTGAGTGAGTGCATTACAGTGACTTCTCATGTAATAAAACAATAATTCAGAGCTACGCTATCATTCAAAAATTTGATGTCAGTGAGATTTTTATTTCTTGGTTTTGAAAGTCTTTTATGCTCACCAAGACTATTTCAAATTTTAAATAACTTTTCCATTTTAGTATATTTTAATATGTAATTTATTCATGTGATGGCAAAGCTGAATTACTCCAGTCTTGATCTTTGTTACATGATCCTTCAGAAATCATTACAGTATGCTGATTTGGAGCTTAAGTATGCCTAACATTTATTATTATCAATGTTGAAAACATAATATTTTTGTGGAAACCATAAGAAGTCTTTTTCAGGATTCTATGATGAATAGAAATTAAATTTTTAGCATTTTTTTTGTAATATTATATGCTTTTATTGTAACTTTTGCTCCACTTAATGCATCAGTGCTGTATAAAAGTGTTAATTTCTTAAAAAACCCCCGTTCCAAACCCATGATACCTCCGTTTATCTTCGGAACACAGTTTAAGATATTTTAGATTTAGTCCGAGAGCTCTCAGCCCCTCCATTGAAGCTGTGTGTATGGTATACTCTCCATGTCCAGAAAGGTTATAAAAACATCATCAAAGTAGTCCATGTGACATCAGAGGGTCAGTTAGAAAATATATTTTGGTCCAAAAAATAAAAATTGCGAAGACAATGGTCTTCTTTTCCTGGTCTGTTGTGAATGCGTTCAGTGGCGCTGTTGACGTATGATGCTGCTGACGTGTTATCTCTGTTATCGGGCGTGCCAGATAACACGTCAGCAGTGCTAAAAAAAAATTGCATATCATATGTACCATGATTGGTGTTGACTGCAGTTTAGCAGTCTTCAATACCAATTTTTTTGATATGGCAGTAAATACAAATACAAATAATAATAATATTAAAACGTAAAAGGCGCTACAGTCAATTGCAGCAGTAAAATTGTTGATTTGAGCCATTTTGCAAGTTTCCATCATGTACAAAAGTCGAGCCCTTTAAAGATAGTCAGTCATCTCTAGTGTTCTAGGAAGAAAAGAAAGTTAAGAAGAAAAAAAAGGGCCAATTTTAAAGCACATTCAGATAACTAGCCAATCAGAAACACTATAACAGGATAAATGATTTTGTGTGTCAGGGTTAGCTGATATCAGATAGGATGACATCTTTATATAATGATAATAAACTTTTAACATTTATCATTTTTATTGTAAAATGAAAGTGGTAATATAAATGTCATATGAATTAATATAAATTAATTTTTAGGCTTTCACCAAAAGTCAGCACACCAGGAATGCCCTGCTTGCCATGTTGAATGACAGCCCACCTGCTGTACAGAGCCGAATTTTTATGAGCAGTCTCTGTTTGGACATCCTCAGCCTTCTCCTGGAGCTCATCTCCCCCAAACTGAGGCCGGTGAGTGATTTTGAACCCTGCAGTGTAAAAGAACAAGAAGGTGGCTAGCCGCACACACTGAATCCAATACAGACTGGAAAAAGCCTACAAAAACGTTTTTATATATATGTTATAAATTGCATCGTGCAAAAAGTGCAGAGTGACTGCAGTGTAAAAAATGATTTTTCAAAGTTGTAAATAAAACCCGACTATTGCAGAATGTTTTACAATAAAATACTATTTATATTTCAGAATTTCATGTCTGGGTTACTTGCCGTTTCTTTGTAATTATTTGTGAAATTTAGTAGCAATTTCTGAGGTCAAATTGTTTTAACAAAAAATATTTTTCAGTGTGTGTGCAAACAAGGTAAAAATAACCAAATTAGCCAAAATACTTAGCATCACGGTAGTGAACACAACAGGAAGTATACTTCTATATTCATTATAATTATGCTTCCTTGTAAGGTACTCAGCTGTTCAAAAGTTTGGAGTCAGATTTGTTTTTATTTTCTTTTTGAAAAACAAACAAACAAACAAATAATAAAATAAATTAAGCAGGAACACATGAAATTGACTGAAGGTGATCAAGACATTTATAATGTTACAAAATGTTTCCATTTGTTTCCAAAAATACTGTTCTTTTAAACTCTCTATTCATCAGAGCATAGTGAAAAATGTGTGTTTATTTATAAGCATATTGCAATATAAAATACACTAAATGCAATAGTATTTAGCTAAGTGTAATATTACTTAATTTTTTGCTGTAGAGATTTGTCAACATGTTTTTGCAGGGATTCATTGAAACAAACAGTACAAAATAACCGCTTTTTGGAAATGAATCAAACTGAACGAGTTCTGAAAAAAAAGTATCACCATTTCCACAAAAATATTAAGCAGCACAACCGTTTTCAACACTTCACAACTGTTTTCAACTTGAACAACAGATTGCAGCATATTAGAATGATTTCTGAAAAATCATGTGACACTGAAGACTGGAGTAATGATGCTGAAAATTCAGCTTCATCATCACAGGAATAACTTACATTTTAAAATAACAGAAAAAGGTTATTTTAAAATGAAATTAAATTTCACAATATTACCATTTTTACTGTATTTTTTAGTTTTACAAATAATTGCAGCCTTGGTGAATCGTGATATTTTTCTTACAGGTCAACCCTTATGGAATTACATTTGTTTCAATAATAATGAACGAAACTTTATAAAACTGAACGTAACTTTTTCAGAAACTATCAAAAATATGCCATTACAAAAGAAGAAAAACACTATGAAAATGAAAAAAATGAACTCGCACAAATTTAACAGGCTCTTCAAATATGCTTCATTCTTTGTTAATGTATTTCAAAGATTCGTTTTCGCTAATCGTGGATTCTAAATTCATTGCCACAGATTTCGCTTACGTTTCGCAGTTTTTCGTTTGGTGTTTTGACACAAAACCTCTCGTGGGGGCGGGGTTAACAGTGATGTACTCTGATTGGATAGTGAGCTTTTGATGGACAGGTGCTCTCTGACTGGGAAGTACAGACGCCACCCAGTGGCGCACATATTGGAAAGCTCTCGCGATGATTAAATCTGGTCTCCACCGCAAAAAATTCTTTTTCACAGATAAAGTGAAAGACATTTATTTTAAGCTCATACACTACCCTGTAAAGAAGTGTATACAAAGATTTAAATCTGACATTGATCTTACATGCTCTTTTTGTTCGAGTTCTGAAGAAACTGTCATGTCACTACACTCAGAAACTTTGGGATGATATTAGTGTGTTTGTCAACTGTAAGATTTTTCCAGGCTTCTCAGCACATATGAAAAACATTATATTTGGGTAAGCAAGCAAGCAAGCAAATTTTTATTTATATAGCACTTTTCTAAACAAGTTAATGCAATTCAAAGTGCTTGACAAGGAAACAATAGTAACAGCAATTAATAAAATTAAAAGAACAAAAAAAAAAAAAAAAAAAAAAAAGTAACATAAACCCATTAAGATACATGATAAAAATTGAATTTATAAAAATCAAAGTATGAGTAAAAATAAATAAAAATACATCATTACAACAAAGCAAAGCACAATATAGAAAGGTTTCATAAGATTTTATAGGAAGGCCTGACTAAGAAAATATGTTTTTAATTTACATTTAAAGCTATTAATGTTTTCAGCACATCTTATGTTCTCTGGAAGGTTGTTCCAGAGGTGAGGAGCATAACGGCTAAAAGCAGCATTACCAAATTTTTTTGTTCTACTATAAGGTACATTTAAAAGAAAAGAATCTGAAGATCTCAGAGTCCTTCTCGGTTCATATACTGTAATCATATTTGAAAGATAGTCAGGAGCAAGTCCGTGCAATGCCTTATAAACTAATAAAAGATTTTTAAATTCAATTCGAAATCTAATAGGTAACCAGTGTAATGACTTTAATACTGGTGTAATATGATCTCTTTTTTTGACTTTTGTCAATATGCGAGCAGCGGTATTTTGGATTAATTGTAATTGGTTAATTGTATTCTTTGGTAGACCTGTAAGAAGGGCATTACAATAGTCAAGTCTGCTAGTAATAAATGCATGCATTAATTTTTCTGTATTGCTCAGAGAGAGAAATGATCTTACTTTAGCAATGTTCTTGAGATTATAAAATGCTGTTTTAGTAATATTGCGCACATGTGCTTTAAAATTCAAATCAGAATCAAAGACAACTCCTAAGTTTTTTGCCACTTGGCTTGGGTTTAATCCGAGTACATTTAATTTAGGGATCACTTTCTCTCTCTGCATTTTTGATCCAATAAGCAAAACTTCTGTTTTATCTTGGTTGAGTTGTAAGAAGTTTTGTGACATCCAATCATTTATGTCTTTAATGCAATTTACTAGGGAATCAATTTGTACAGGGTTGTCTGGAGACACAGCTACATACAGCTGTGTGTCATCTGCATAACTATGAAAAGAGATACCATGCTTCCTGATGAGTTGACCAAGAGGTAACATATATAAATTAAAAAGTAGTGGTCCTTAAACTGATCCCTGAGGAACCCCACATGGTACTTTATAATATTCAGACAAGGTATTATTAATGGATACTACAAATGTTCTTCCACTAAGATATGATACAAACCAATTTAAAACTGTTCCAGATAGACCAACAAAGTCACTTAATCTATTTAAAAGAATCTGGTGATCTATTGTATCAAATGCTGCACTCAAGTCAAGAAGCACCAGAACTGAAGGCCAATTTCTGTCAAGGTTTATGTTTATATAATTTACTACTTTAATAAGAGCGGTCTCTGTACTATGATATTTTCTAAACCCAGACTGAAACATCTCTAGTTTCGAATTATCATTTAAGAATGTACTCAACTGATTAAAAACTATTTTCTCTAGTATTTTACTTAAAAATGTAAGATTTGAAATGGGTCTATAACTACTAGGAGTTAAAATATCTAAACTCCCTTTTTTGTACACAGGTTTTACTAGGGCAGATTTAAGGTCAAAAGGGAAAATGCCAAGCTGCAGGGAGTGATTAACTATCTCAAGGATATCAATAGATATAGAATCAAATATACTTTTAAAAAGAAAGGTAGGAATAGGATCAAAGGAGCAAGTAGATGGTCTCAAGTCTGTTACAACCTTTCTTAGTGTCTCAACATCAACCAAAGTAAAACTTTCCATTTTGATAATATTCTCTACACTTAATAATGAAGGGAACATAATTGACTTATTATTATGTATTGAACAGATTCCTGATCTAATATTTATAATTTTATCTCTGAAGTACCCGGCGAACTGTTCACATTTCCCGTTTAGTAACTCAGAGCTATCAATTTTATGATTTATTAGTGAGTCTATTGTGTTAAATAATAATCAGGGGTTATTAATGTTTGCATTTATAAGGTTTGCAAAATAAGCTTGGCGCGTTATAAGAATTTCTTTATTATAAGTGTTAAGATTTTCAATTAATTTATTTAAGTGAACTTCTAATTTAGTTTTACGCCATCTTCGTTCAGCACTTCTACAGTCTCTTTTAAGTTTCATAGTCTGATTTGTCTTCCAAGGAATTTTCTTTTTTGTAGTTAACTTTTTAGTTTTAAGTGGAGCAACAGTATCAAGGGCTGATCTCATTCTATTATTAAACTCATTTACTAAATCATCACAGGATGCTGGTAAAATGTTCCTTTCATAACTATTATAATGCATTGTGAGATTTTCAGCCGTTTCAGAAGTAATATAACGTTTTTTAACAATGCGTTCAGTTGCATTTAGTGCAAGATGATCAATACTCTTAAAAAAGACACAAAAGTGATCAGATAATGCAAGATCAATGACAGATGTTATATTGATATCTAATCCATATGTTACAACTAAATCTAAAGTGTGTCCACATTTATGGGTGGGTACATTTACATGCTGTTTAAAAGACATGCACTCCAATAGTTCCAAAAATTTTTTAGCTCTAATGTCTGATGAATTGTCAACATGTATGTTAAAATCCCCAATTAAAACACAGTTGTCATAATTCATATGAATGACAGACAGCATATCAGAGAAATCCTTTATGAAGGCGGAGATGGGTAATTTTGGTGATCTATATATTGTCACTGCACTGAAGACACTCCACTGTAGACGAGGTTGAAAGTTTAGAAAAATAGCATTATATTCAAAGGTATTAAATGTACCAAGGTCAATGTCCCTTCCCTTGAGGGTTTCTCTGTAAATAGCTGCTGTTCCTCCACCCTTTTTTCCTTTTCTAGTTGAAAATGTATAGGTATAGTTAGGTGGACATGTCTCAATCAGTGTGGCAGGTGCATCTGTGCCGAGCCAGGTCTCAGTAAGAAAAACACAGTCCAAATTATAATCACTAATAAGATCATTGATACAAAATGATTTGTTTGTTAATGCTCTTACATTAAAGAGAGCCATGTTAATTTCTGTTGATTTAATTACCATGTGTGTTGATGGACTAGACGTGCGAATTTTCAATAAATTATGCATATTTGTTCCCACTGTGTTTCCTTAGCAGTGTAGTGACGAACTGAAATAATAGGTTTTATGAATTCAACAGTAGTACATTGGGTAGGTAGTCATGATAAAATATGTTGTTCAATATGACGTGCAAGCATCTGGGCGCCCCTGTGATTTGGGTGCAGGGCATCTCTCTTAAAGAGCGCAGGACGGCCCCAAAACAGATCAAAATTATCTATAAAAATGACTTTGAATTTATCACATGTAGATTTTAACCAAGTGTTTAGGGAAAACAGACGACTGAATTTTTCAATTCCCTTGTTGTAAGTAGGCAGTGGACCTGAGATAGCAATATTTTTCCCTGTGTTAGTGAGAGAAGTGAGCATAGATGTAAAATGTTCCTTTAAAGTTTCAGATTCACGGCATGAGGTATCGTTGCTACCGACATGTACTATAACAGTGTTTGCAGTTACGTGTTTCCCAAGCACATCAGAAAGTTTTGCGTTTATGTCCAGTACCTTAGCTCCGGGAAAACAATGGACTGCTGCTTTAGCTCCGTGAGAAGGGAGTGAAAGACCTCGGACGATGGAATCACCGATTACCACGGTGGAGGCAGGCATTGTTGTTGAAGATGAAAAAGATGTAGAAGGTAGAGCGATGGGAGTTTGATCAGGAGGTGAGTCCTGACCCAGCACGCCAAAACGATTTGCCAACTTCAGTTCCTGAGGTGGCCGAGTTTTGTATGCCCATGCCGGCTGATCCAATCAGTACAGTAGAATTAGTATCTTGAATTTTTAACGTCGCGTTTAAAACGCCGTTTAGTTCATTCATTCGCTGCAGCTTCGCGTGCATTTCAATAAGTTTTTCTTGCAATTCTTTGATTTTGTCACATTTTGAGCAAATGAAGTTTTCCACAAAATCCTCTGCTCTAATGATTAAAAACATCTCACAGAGTTCACATTTTTGAGCCCTCTTGTCCTCACTGGGTACTTCCAATTCATTGGCGTCAACAAGTTGCGTTTCTTTCTCCACTGTGGTTTCTGCCATCTTGGATGTATTATGTATTATGTATTATGACTCTGACCCCACAAACGAAAATATTTTGTTATTAATAAAAAAAAAATTCCTAAACAAATTTCACATTCACAAATGCAAATTCTCCAACTGTAAACCTGACTTCTCTGTTTTCCTAAAAGAAATGGAAAACTATTTGAATGTAATCTCAGTGTCTAATAAGAAACCTATAAGGACTGTTAGATTTTCTCTGCCTTTGATCTCCTTGTTTAATTTTGTTTAGATTTTGGCCCTCTTTTTATTTTATTTTTGTTTTGTGGTGGATATTATGTGATGTATGTTTATACCTTTGTATGTTTTTGTTCTCTGCATTTATAAACATAGAAGAAAAAAAAAAGCTCTCGCGGTGATTTGTATGCAATACGTCGTGCCTTGTGTTACTAAATATATAAATAATATCTGACCTTCAATCGTCTCAGTGAAGATGAGCTTTCAGGAGACAGAGACAGGGAGCGGCGTCATCTTCCTCCTCCGCTTGTCCTTCAGGCAGCTTGAAGTAAGCTTGTGTTACTGTGCAACAGTTTGTTGCGGGTTATTATTGTCATTCAGTAACACAAGCTTACTTCAGGCTGCCTTGAAGTACAAGAGCTCATCTTTACAGACTGAGACGATCGAAGGTCAAATATTATTTACATATTTAGTAGTACAAATTACAATCACGAGAGCTTTCCAATATGTGCGCCACTGGGTGGCGTCTGTACTTCCCGGTCAGAGAGCACCTGTCCATCAAAAGCTCACTATCCAATCAGAGTAGATCACTGTTAACCCCGCCCCCACGAGAGGTTTGTGTCAAAACACCAAATGAAAAACTGCGAAACGTAAGCGAAATCTGTGGCAATGAATTCAAAATCCACGATTAGCGAAAACGAATCTTTGAAAAACATTAACAAAGAATGAAGCATATTTGAAGAGCCTGTTAAATTTGTGCGACTGAGTTCATTTTTTTCGTTTTCATTGTTTTTTTCTTCTTTTGTAATGGCATATTTTTGATAGTTTCTGAAAAAGTTACGTTCAGTTTTATAAAGTTTCATTCATTATTATTGAAACAAATGTAATTCCACAAGCTCTCAGCTTTACAGCACTAGGGAGAAGCAGCAGCTCTATGATTTGATTGACACCATGATCAACTATAACCTGATTTATAGACAGGACCGCACACCAGAGGGACAGTACACTTGTTCTGGAGCCATGAGTACATGCACATACACAAACAACATTACCCTGATCTACAGACATATTGTTCTGTTGGCACTTAAGTTATGCAACTCAGACTTCATCATAAGAATACACAATAACACACACAGCGCTGAGAGATTCTGTATGTGTTTACCTGTTCATCACGATTTATGAGAGATTAAGCTGCATCTCCAGATTATTGTCCCCCCCCCCCTTCATACTCTTCTAATTTTTTTATTATTCTTCGTCCACTGTTTCACTTTGGCGGTTCTCTCAGATGAGAACTTGGAGATTTTGTGTTACTTGCCTCATGCATGGATGCACATGCTCATCACTTAAGTATTTACAAAGACCTACAATCCTCTCTGTGGCTTACCGTGTCCTACCACTCACAATGATTGATGGGAGTGATGCTGACAGTGTTCACAAACAAGCTTTGACAGTCATGTGTGGAGCACTTGCTGCTGAACCTTTAAAAGTCTTCTTGGTGGAGCTAAAGGTGGATAAAAACCTGGAGTGAGAAGATAAGCAAGGGAACAATTTGAGCTATTGGATTGGATTTCAGACGGTGAGTTCAAGCTAGAACAGAAGACGAGCATCTCTATTCATCCTGTACGTTTGCCTCTTATTCACTGAGCATTCAAGTTTTTCAATGTTTGTTTTTCTGTAAAACAGACTAACCTAGTCTAGTAATGGTCGATTCTGATATGGCTAATGTCTGATAAAATGCAGATGCATACATCCACTATGTTAAAAAAGTAGTTTTAATGTTTTTAAAAGCAGTCTCTTATGCTCACCAAGGCTCCATGTATGTATGCAGTAAAAATAGTAATATTGTAAAATAGTATTAGTTTTCTATTTCAATATATTTTCAAATTTTATTAGCCTAATTCCTGATGAATTTTCAGCAGCCATTACTCCAGTCTTCAGTTTGACATGACATTGTGTGGTTTAACATTTTGTGGAAACCATGATGCACTTTTTCAGGATTCTTAATGCAATTAATGCATCCTTTCTGAATAAACTAATTAATTTCTTTACTGTTAATTTCTTACTGTTTTTAGTTTAAAATTTTAGTGTTTTCTATAAAAATACACAAAATGTAATTTTATGTAACAAAGAGTAATACTTACTTAATTCTTTGCTGTAGAGGTTTCTATCAGCGTTTGTTTGTTGTTGTTCTGATCCCAGAATCAGTGTTTTGCGTTGAAACAGACAGTTCAACATAACAGCTTTTTGGAAGTGAATCAAACTGAATGAACCATATGAATAAGCCGGTTAATTGTATGTTGATAGTATTGAACTGAAATGAATCTGACCCTACTAGTTTAGATTAGATATGGCAAATATAATCTAGACACATAACATGTTTCTGAAGTTTCTTACTTATATACACGTGTGTTTGTGTTCTCTCTGTGCTTGGTGCGGTAGAATCATGCAGCAGTCGTTCCTGCAGGCCCGCTGCGAGGAGACGCTGGTCACCTCGGATTGGGGGATTCCTCTGCTGGTCGCCCTGTTGCTGCTTCTGCTTGTTTATGCCTTCCTGTATCTTCCTGCCATCTCTTATCGAGCTCTGCTTCAACAAGTGCTGAGTAACCACACTGAAGCCATGCCACTGGAAAATAACAAGACAGACTGAGGATGGTACAATTCCCATGCCAAATGTTGAATGAGAGTGAAAGCTAACTGCATTTCCATTGCATTTAGGAGAAATGGTTCAGCATTGTTAACCAAGAGGAGGCCTGAATGGAAGAAACATTCACATCTCGCTTTTGTAAGCATTTCTATATATATATGTGAAGTCTTCTTTTATGTTTTCATGTGAGATGCAATGGCATATCGGCAGCATAGAGATATTGAAGTATCTGGCATCCTTTCATTGCTGTCCTGTTCTCTTGAAATGGAAGAATTATTTTATTTTAGTGTGAAAACAAACTTGTGAACTGCTCCATATTGCTCCACAGAACATTCTCCAACTGTCCTAGAGAAATGACTTTGTGTACGTGACCAGGAATACCCCGCACAACTAATCCTGCTTTTGGATTTTCATCTGCCTGTGTGTATTGCACAGATTGTTTAATTTACTTCTGTGTTTACTGAGTGTTTCATCTTCTGAGTAAGGCGGATTATTGAGCTCACCCGCTTTCCACTTTTTAAACCATCTCATCTTCATTTATATCCCTCCTCATTAGATTCCCTTGTTTGGGTTCTCTTTGGAGTATAATAAAATGTTATGCAAAGGTTCATGCTGTCAATATATTTAGCTGTTTTCATGGACTTGTCGTACATTAAATGACCTGTGTGTGTTTCCACAGTAATGTAGAAGATGTGGTGCATTTTCCGGGTTTGCCTCCGCGGAGACAGTTAACTTATCGGGTGAAG
Source organism: Carassius carassius (assembly GCF_963082965.1). Classification (NCBI taxonomy): domain Eukaryota; kingdom Metazoa; phylum Chordata; class Actinopteri; order Cypriniformes; family Cyprinidae; genus Carassius; species Carassius carassius. Next base: position 6,478,629 of record NC_081761.1, read on the forward strand.
CAGCTGATTGCCAGGGAGACATGACTGGAGAGGATGAGGAGGGTGGAGAAAGCTCAGCAGAAACGAAACCCACACAAGGTCAAATTTACACACACACACACACACACACACACACACGCACGCACGCACGCACGCACGCACGCACGCACGCACGCACACACACACACACACACACACACACACACACAGCCTGTGCACAAATATGCACATTTAAAAAGAGAATTAAATCGGTTATATGAGGGTTTTTTTCTGAAAGTTTGATGCTTTGCTTTCAAGTATGTTTTTCTTTATTTTGTATGGTTGTAGTTGTGTGTGTGTGTGTGTGTAACTAATACCCACTCACAGACACTTGTTTCACCATTCATTTGTAGTGTAAACTGTACTTTTACATGTACTTTGATCATTTTCAGTTTGACTGAAATATCATGACATTGGAAATGTTTACTGTTTTGTTTTTTAACTATAGTTGTACTTGTCTAATTTTTTGTGGTGTTGAACTAACAGACATATATAATATAACTGTATCTTGACTTCATCTAGTATGGACACTAGACAGCAGTGAAAGACATTTAATATATTTAATCCTTTATGTATTGTCATGTATACTTAGTTAGATAGATGTTAACCCCTAACAAAGGTTACAACTATACAGTGTACAATGTGCAGAGCTGTAGACAATCATGTTTTAATAAACAGGATTGTGCAGATTGCAAAGTATTTGTTCTGTGTGTTCAGGCAGAGGCAGTTAATAAAGTGCCAGAGGAGAAGAAAACAGAAGTGAAGAAACAGAGCAGCAGGAACCATCAGCAGAGGCTGGAGAACATTGTTAAACAGACTGTGGTAAAGCATCTATATTAAACCATCTTAAATCCTTTACATCTGTCCTTAAACCTCCTATACTCAGAAAAATCCCAAATAATTTTCCTTAGCAAATTCAATACTGGAATCTGAGATTCACAACTTCATTCTGGCATTGTGTGAAATGACTATGACTAACCAGTTTTATATTATTGCAGATAATATTTACAAATTAAAAAAAAGAGATACAAATGTGTAAATATTATATGCGTATATATGTGTATATATTTTATAAAAAAGTGATTGCAAATGAGCAAAATAAAGCAATATTTCCATATTACATTACTAGTTTAGATTATTAATTGTAACCTAATTTAAAAGCCAAAACAGAGAATGTTTGTTTTTGCTTTGAAGTATTTCGTAAATTCTCCCCTTTATCCATTTTACAGTGATTCTGTGCTACCAGGTTATATGATTATCCTCATACTGCTTGACTTATGCTTCAAATCCAAGATTAATTGGGTTAATAGTGGATCAGGGTCGAAGTGCTCACACGTGATGACTTGTTTATTTATCATTTCCATGTTTATAGCCTGAATTGGATTTCTTTGGTCGAGTCATTGTACCAAAGGAGAAGCCTGTGGTCACCACTACAAGTGTGTTGTTGTTGTTTGTGTTTATATATATATATATATATATATATATATATATATATATATATATATATATATATATATATATATATATATACAGTACAGACCAAAAGTTTGGAAACATTACTATTTTTAATGTTTTTGAAAGAAGTTTCTTCTGCTCATCAAACCTGCATTTGTTTGATCAAAAATACAGAAACAATGTAATATTGTGATATATTATTACAATTTAAAATAATTGTTTTTAAATTTATTATACTTTAAATTATAATTTATTTCTGTGATGCAAAGCTGAATTTTTAGGATCATTATCACATGATCCTTTAGAAATCATTCTAATATGATGATTCATTATCAAAGTTGGAAACAGTTCTGCTGCTTAATATTTTTTCAGAACATGTGATACTTTTTTAGGATACTTTGATGAATAAAAAGTAAAAAAAAAGAAGAAGTTATGTTTTTAAAATATAAATATTTTGTAATAACAATACACACTACTGGTCAGTAATTTTGGGTCAGTAATTTTTTTTTCTTTCTTTTTTTTTAATAAAATCTATACTTTTATTCAGCAAGGATGTGTTAAATTGATAAAAAGTGATAGTAAAGAAAATATATTATTAGAATATATATTATTAGAATTTTTCTTTTATTTTGAATAAATGCAGTTCTTTTTAACCTTTTATTCATCAAATATATTAGACAGCAGAACTGTTTCCAACACTCATAATAAATCAGAATATTAGAATGATTTCTAAATGATCATGTGATAGACTGGATGTTACATGTGACACTGAAGGCTGGAGTAATGATGCTGAAAATTCAGCTTCGCATCACAGGAATAAATTATTTTTTAAAAGTATATTCAACTAGAAAACTATTATTTTAAGTTGTAATAATATTTCACAATATTACTGTTTTTTTCCTGTATTTTTGATCAAATAAATGCAGGCTTGATGAGCAGAAGAAACTTCTTTCAAAAAAATTAAAAATAGTAATGTTTCCAAACCTTTGGTCTGTACTGTATAAATTAGGGCTGGGCAAGTTAACACGTTACTATCATGTTAATGTATTAATTGATTAACTCCAACAATTATTTTATTTTTATTTTTTATTATTATGAAAGTCCATTGCTCACTGGCTCTATACACATACAGACAAATCATGGGTCACAGGAGGGAATGCTCCCGATCAAAGGCTAAGAATCAGCATTCACAAACCACTGTCCACTGTTATTTTTAACAGAAAAGAATGCAACGAGCTCTTAATCACGACTTTATAAGTTGGAAATAGGACGTTTCCGATAGCACGTGACGACAGCAGAGAAGCGCTCTAGCTCAACAGAGTGGTTTATTATTTTGAGTCATATGGGACGTGGTAACACACGTCCCTCTCACAATATTTTGCTTTACACATCTATTGCTTTTGCTGCTCAGAAATATTTATGCAATCATGCAGCACGTACCAAAAGATCTGCACTCCGGCGCGGATGGTGCTCACACTCACTGATCTATATATAACTGAAACGCGCTCTTGCCCACCTCTTCCAACCGAGACAGGGACTGCTAAATGGAACGATCACACTAATAAAACGAACTGGGCTTTGGGGGTCAAACATGCTCTGGCACGGTTAAGACTGCCTATATTGTCAGTGATAAATAGCTTGTTTTATATTTAATTTAATTACATTAATGTTATTAGTTGAGATTTAGGTTACAATAAATATTTTAACTACTACTATGTAAAAGGAACACTGCTGTAAAAATCACTTTATTTGTTTAAAGTGTTTGCAAACCAAATGTTATTACACTTCTGTTCATATAGCAGTAGGCCTACTTTTAAATGAAAAAAGTGCACAATACACTACTTTTGAATGCATTATTATTTATGTGCATAACAATGCGATTAATCACGATTAAAACTTTTAATCGTTGCCCAGCACTAATATATATTAGATAGATGCTTTTCATAATTTTGTGCAATATATCAAAATACAAGTCTTCTGTAACTTGAATGCTAAAAATGAACTGATCTCACCTTCTTGCAGGTGAAGATGGCAAAGGAGCTGGAGTGGTGCATATTGGTAAAGCCATGGGTAACAGTGACATACATATGGTTTAGTTTCAATGAAGGTGTGTCAAATGCAGTGAGCAGAAATGTTTACATTCGGGAGTTACTTTAAAGTGATATGTTCAAGAAAGTGGATGAAGCCCATGTTCATTTACCACCTTAAATCGATACATGAAGAACCCAAAATGTTCTGAACCTTGTACTATAAAGTTAAAAAACAAACCTACAAATCTACAATATGTGAAAAAGAAAAAGCACTGGTTCCTCTTTTTGTTGTTGTTTTTTTATTGTGTCCTTGTATAGTTCTTACACTTTTATAAATAAGTTTTCACTAAATAACAAGATTTTTTTTCTTTTTTTCATAATGTCATGGCATGATAAGAGTAAACAAGAAAGCAGATTTTAATTAGCATGTTTGTCCTAGTCAAAGTAGGGCAGTGTAACCATGACTGTGGGTGGAGTCACTCCTGCTGCCATAGTGATGAGTGACAGCTCCTGCACTATATTAGAACACATTTACTTGACTCCACCCACGGGTTGTCCTTCAGTACATCTGGATTCAGAAATGGATCCTCGTTCATTTTCTCCTCTATCCATTTGGTTAACCTGGAAATAAATGTATAGCAGGAGCATAGAACTTAACACACACAAATATACCCCATACTTTTGATATTTTCAGAACAGATGTATTCAGATTTTTATACACAATGCTTATATGTGAATACCATCTATACAAATTTAAAAAATGAAGTTTGCATTTTTTTTATCTATTTTTTTATTTCTTCAAAATTTTATGACAATTGTTTAAGGTTTACAAACTCCTAGTTGTAAATCACTGTTTTGAAACAAACCAAAGCAGTAGATTTTTAGGTTTGAAACTCACTCTGGAATCGTGACGGATGTTTTGTCTCTGTTAAACTGTAGCTGCTGCTTCAGACTGTCCACATGATTCTTCAGCTGAGTCTCATCTAGCTCATCCATCTGTAATACCATTGATCATGTTTGTTCTATTGTTACGTCCAAGTCTCAAAGATGAATTATGTGTAAATAATAGCTTCGTATTTTTATTTCAATATAAAGTAATTGTATATAAAATATACAATTGGCCTACCGTGCAAAGTTAAGTAGCTTGTTAAGTAGATTGTCAGGAGTCCTCCAGCAAATAGCTTGAGTTTGAATGCTTTGTTCCACTTAAGAGGAGGGTGTTTAGTTTTTTCCCTTTTGTAAATTTTATGGTTTACACAAATGAGATTAAGATACACACCTATTTTTGAGGCTATGCAGCATTCAGACTACTTTGTTAATCAAATGATCTCTCTGCGTCGTGAGTTGTAATGGGAGGGATGTTTAACTCACTGTATATGTAAAATACATGCAAACTGCCCATTTGGCTTTAAATAGCAATTTCTAGTCTTTTCCAGAGAAAATGAACTACAGAATTAATGCTGTGATGTTATCACGAGACTACTTGTTGTTTTACATATAGAAGTCACTTGATAACATCCATAAATGTTATTTAAATGTCCCCAAAAGTCATTATCAAGTCAGTGTGTTTGCCAAAAGCTTACATTTTATAGTTTTTTTTATTGAATTGTAGCTGTAGCATTTAAACAGTAACTTTTACAACAGTTGTCTTGCTTTTGACATTTAATTCTAACATAAACTGCCATTCAAGGGTCAGTCAGATTTTATTGAATCGATCCATCATAGGAATAAATTGCATTTTAAAATAAAGTGTTTAAAAGATTTTTATTGTAATAATATTGCAAAATGTTACTGTTTTTCGTATTTTAGTAAATGTAATCTAAAGCAATTTGCAACAGGGAACATGTTGGAGTAGCTCTACTTCCTGTCATGTCTACTTTGGATTGATGCAGTAGTAGAAACAGTAGTGTTTGCTGTTTGTTTACAAGTGACAGCAACTCTCTGCTAATGACATCAAGAAGTTCTACGAGTGAGCGATGTTTTTAGTTGCTAAGTCTGTCTAAATCATGTCCCTTAAGCCACTTATAGTAACAGCAAAGTCCCTGTAATGCACAATGTGTCCACAAGAATGGTGATAGACTGATATGTTAGCCAGACCAGTGACTTCATGACATCATGCATTTGACAAATGGGATTTAAATTGCATTCAAGCAATGCATTTTAGTTTTAGTTCATGCATTCGCTGGGAATCAAACCCATGAACTTGGCTTTGTGGGTGCCATATGCTGCAGCATCAGCCAATAATTCTGTCCATTAACAGGACATTTTATTTTAGTCCGGTCTGAAATATACCAGTAGCCTTGACAACAAATTTTCAATGTCATTATGAAATGTAAACATTGGACGTTCAAAATTGTTTACAATAGGTGTTGCAATTATATGTACATCTCATTTTCTGCCATTTAAACTAAGTAAAAATCAGCTATAAGGCACCCAGCTCTTCAGTTGCTGGGATGGACATCAGCCACTGCAGGACGCATATCAATTGACCACTACTTAAAACTACCACCTTTCTCAAGTCAGCACAAGTAAAAGGTCACACAGCGTCCGATCTGTTAAATGCTCTTCTAGCTGATTTTGTCCACTCTACCCAGGACTGTTGCTCCAGCAGTGTTCTTGACCCCTCGTAGCCATTCAGAACATTTCAGCACAACGCTCTGATCCACACTCTCTTTATCTTCCTCATATTCCACGTCATCGTATCGGTGATGCTCGTTTAGAAGAGAGATCTTCAAAAGTGGAATGTTGGATCGAGAACCTGGCTTGGCAGGCAGACGGTCTTTCTGGTGTGGTGCTGTTATGGTGCCGCGGATGGCACGGAGCTGCTTCTCACGGCTACGTTTCTGCAGGAGTAAGGTGACCTCAGGAGTCAAGTTGAGAGAGAAGTTAGATTCACTATTCAGTCCATGGCTTGATCCTGATGAAGTCTGTGGACTAAAAGAGTTTGTGAGAATGTTTGTTGCTGAAACATTGCCAGGAAATGTCTTCTTGCTTGAGGATTTCACTGAGGAGGTTGTTGCCAAATTGGTTGTAGAGGTACTATTGCCAGAAGTACTTTTCAAAGAAGTTGGTGTCGAGGAACCCAAAGGATCAGCGGGTCTTGAGGTCATAATCCAAGTGCTTTTACCCTCCATCCTCAAGCCAGAAGGGGCTCGGCTGGTAGGTAGCTTACTTTTGTGTGGTGTGGCTTTCTTGCACCGTTCCTTCACGGAACTTCTCTCTTCCACGGTCTTGACCAGAATGACAGGTGATGGTCCTGAAAGTTTCTCTTTGCCTGAGCTAGGAAGACTCCGTGGTCTTGTCACAGGCGGGAAAGGCATCTTCACCAGATAGAGCAGCACATAGGACAAGAATTCGGTTTTGGAGGTGTAGCGCGACAGAAATGGGACTTGATCTTTTGCATGTTTAGGGCTACCTGTTATTTCCAGAGCCCCCAACATCCACTTCTTTCTTCAGACACAGCCACTGCAGAAATAGCATGAAGGAATAGTTTAGCTCTTTATAGGGTGTTTGGAAAGGGGCTTGGCAAAGGCATGATGTGCGGATCCTCTGAAGAAGGTAAGCCTAACACGTGCAGCTTAGAGTTGCATAACGGACTGAGATGTAAACATTTACTGCAGTACTTGCAGTCTTGCTGGACTGTAAGATTGTTAGGGTAATAATAATCTAATAATAGTCACATTAGTTAAACCATCTTTTGTGGTACAAATGATGATAAAATACACAATCCCTACATAGCTGACTGCAATAAAGGGTTTGGTGTTGTGTATACATTGCAATTTAAGATTGAAAAGACAGGCCTAGAGTTCTGTCCATTACTGTAGATCAAAGTGCTTGTCAAGCACTAGTATGTGTATCTGATCCACACGTGTCTAAGCGTTTTCCCAATTAAAGGATTTAGGAGTTTACAGAACCTAATCTGTTTAAGAGGTCACGTAATCTTTCTCACACCCAGTCTATTACTTTATTTTCAGGAAAAGGGTCTTTCTCCATGCAGAAAGATTGTCATTAAAACCTGATTATGACAGCATGCAGTAGGTTATTCAGGAAAGTGAGGATGTCATAACTTGTCATAAATCAGGCAGGAGAGTCTTTTGTAGGCAATGATGTCAATTCATAGCTCTGGATAATAAATTGATCTCACTTTTAGGAGTTGCAAAAAAAAAAAAAAAAAAAAAAAACTACTACATTAGGCTGAGATTCAACCTGAATGATGATAACAACACAGAATAATGTGAATTCAGTAGGCTAGTGATCATCAAATCCTTTTAACAGTTTATATTACAGACTTTATGTTTAAGTCTTCCGTTTTTTCCAACAAAATCTTTTCTCTCTAGAAACCATGTCAGTTTCAGTTTAAATTATTTTAAGTTAAATTATCAGCATTATAAACATTGAATACCAACATGTGAAATTAAATTAAGAAAATGCCTCAGAAAAACTGGATAACAAATATATAACAGGATTATAAAAGCTTGACAGTAAACTTTTTATTGTTTTATATTAATGTCCATTAAAGCAAGAATGTCAACAAAACAACAGTTTTTAGAGCCAGTGTCTCCAAAACTGTTTAATTATGACAGACAACAATGCATCATAAGATCGTCGTGTTTGTAGTGTGTTCCAGGGGCTTAAATTATACAATATATATTTCATACCTGGTGGAGTAATAGTAATAAATGTGTAAAGTTGCATAAAAGGGAAATACTCACAAAGTAGGCTAAACTTACCTCAAATTAGTACTTAATGGTTTGATTCCACAACCGATAACATAAAACCTATACAAGACAATACATCATTTACTGTAGGTGTCATAAAATGTAAATTTGACTAATTTGAGAAATTTTCTATTGTGCCTCTAATTTGGCTGAGATTTAATCATTTTGGATGCGTAAATTCAGATGTGATGGATTCTGATCTGTATAAAGAGTCTAACCATGTAGGTGAGTGCACTTTTCCATGTCACACACTACTCCCCCTCACTCACAATCACCATCCTACTGGTAAATAACTTCCCACCCATCCCAACTGCATGGATAACTGAGCTGATTTTATTTTTTCTTTCATAAGTTATAGACTCCAGAGCTATGACTAAATCCACCAGTGCCATGCTGGGCACTTTATGAATCTACTCTCCTTGAGGTGAGTGTACTGTTTGTCCTTGAGGAATGAGTACTGTGAATCACCAGAGATGTACAGGGACCATCTTCACTGACTGCGAATTTCCCCACAACCTTACTGGCCATATACCCAGCTATGTAAACCAGTACACTTCCATCATGGTCAAAAGCAAATGCTGCTGAAACTGGTGGCCTCATCTCATGTCACTCAGCAGGTCCAGGACGTGTTTTGGTAGGACACACTCACATCAGACTCCAGCACAGCATCTCTGTTCTGGAAAAACAAAATACAAACAAATATTAATCAAACGATCTACCTAATGATATATATGTCACAAATAAAATTAGACGTTTTATGACCAGATTAAGTGCAGGCTTATTTACAGATGTTTGCATGTGATATATTTCTCCACTATTTTAATCAGGTGTTCCTTAAATTTTTTTCCCTCTCTGTATATTTTATATATCACTGACTCATTATTAAAGGGGTCATGAACAGCCTTTGTTTTTATTTTGTGTCATTCTCTGAGGACAACTTATAATGTTATCAGTATTTTACATTAAAAAAAAAAAATCAAAATTTTTAAGTAATAGGCTATTTTCTGTCCTGTTTTTACCCCCCCCCCCCCCTCTCTCATTAGAACGCTGTTTGAATAGGCATGATGGATTGTAAACTCGGAAGTAAACACCCATTGCTATGATTGGCTAAAAGTTGTGTATGTTTGACAGTGTACATTCCTCATATATGGGCACTGCAGTGATTTAGGTCAAAAACACATAAATGTCGGCACCGATAGCCTTGTGGGCAGCCAGCATGCGGACATACAGCACCATTGCATTACAGGCATCCCGAGTTCGAATCCTGACTCGAAGACCTTTCCTGATCCAGCCCCCTATCTCTCGCCCACATCACTTTTTGTCAGTTCTGATCTGTCCTGTCGTAATAAATGTGAAAATGCAAAAAATAAATCTAAAAATTATACATGTATAATTAATAAAATAAATATCAAACAAGATACAAAGCAATGGTGACCACGTAATGAAGTTACTCACACTTGTGACATTACTGTCAGATCAAATAGAGTCGGCACAAATGTTGTCTTAGTTTCAAACTTTTTGAAAATCCTGCGTCGAATTGTGCCTTGTTTATAAATAAATGAGCAGTAAAACAAGTGAAGTGAACAAAGGACCAAGTTCTTACTGATATGGTCTGGATCCTTCATTCAAAATAAAGTTCATTCACTCCTTCCTAACAATGGGATCAGAAAGAAGGCAATGCAAACAGTTTTTCCACAACTTGGAACTGCACAACATCTGGTCTTCAAAGCTTTACCTCCATTTATAATTATTTACACTACATTACAATCAGTGGGCGGGGCTAACTAGGCAGTGATGTAGAAGCAGGTTTTGATCTTCTGCAGAGGCGGTGCTTATCTACACTATTACATCATAGAGTAAACATACCAAAAGTTGCCATTTTGGCAGACTGCTCTCAGTATAAGCGGTTTTAAGTCTAATAAAAAAGTTCTGAAACTTACATAATGTTTTATAGTGCAATGTCCTCTTATATGTCAAATTCTTAAGGAAATTTTGGTTTCTCAGTTCATGACCTCTTTAACACCAACATGGTCTTCTTCAGCCTATTCACTTACCTCATTTTACAGTGTGTTTTTGCTTTTGGCATGTCTGTATATATTTGCTAGTCTGTTAACCAGAGTGAAATTCCTTGTGTTAATACATAATTAGTGACAATAAACCAATTCTGATTCCGAGATGCCTAGACCTCTTTTGTTCTTGAACATAGCTGGTCCTGGCAGAGTACTTTCCTTGACCTATCTGACTAACAAGTCGAGGATGACCACAAAGCAGTCCATCATCCCTTGATGGATAATAAAATACAAGTTATTGTAGCGTAAATACAGTACATAGATTTTTCACAAAATAAAAACATCTGAAAACAAAAAAAGATCACTTACCATTATGTCAAATAAGTAAAATAAGATATTTTGTGTGTGTAGTCAAGTGTATAGTCTATTGGCTGCTCCACCTATTCAGCTTTGGCTTCCACATTAGCAGTGAATGGTGGATCTTCATATACGGTGCCTGTTTCATCTACTCTACAGTCAGTAGTCACTCTAGCACTGCTGTGTTCACCAGTAGTCTTCTCAATATCGTTAGAGTTCATAAGCTTCTGCAGTGTCAGACAGATGGCATACAAAACACTTTAAACAGCAGCCTGTTGCACTTTGGACTGGCATGTAGCAGAGACAAGAAGAAAGCTTTGTCCTGAGTGGTCCACTGAAAACCATGAGCCTTCCGCTGAAACATATGTATCTGTGCACTCACAAAAGCATATGCTTTGGCTGGTAAGAGTTTCTTCAACTGCTTAATCCTTATTAACACAGGCCTTCCTGGTCTTCTTCATCCTGTTCACTTCCGCCATCAGTCTGTACACCTGTACCTTCAGACTCCTAATCTTCATCTTCAGGGCAAGTTCCCTGGCAGAAGCTTCAAGGCCTGTTGGGGGCAACAGTGGAGTCAGTGAAATCGAAGGTCTTGCTCCATTAGCATCAGGAGAGGTAATATCGGTCTCTGAACCAGTGGGTTGTTGAACACTGTCAGCAGTGGACGAGCCTATATTTGGAAGGTAAACATGACTTTTTTTACCTGTAAAACAAACATACATTTGGAAAGTTATTAACTGTAATCACATTGCAGGAAAAGAACGAGTGGTTACTTTCACATAAAACTGTCACTAAACTGCTGCGAAGACAAGGAAAACACAGGAAAGGCCATTCATTCTATAACAAGAGAGGAAAGGTAAACCATAAGCCAGTATATTTAGTCTCAAGCTTTTTAAGATGGATTTTGTTAACTTCTCTTTTATCACTCAAATAGGCTTTGCAGGTAAGTATAAATATGACTACTACATGTATTTGATTCAGTGCAGAGGTCATTTTTCTCTCTTTAGATACGTTTTATTGTTTCCAGACATCAAAAACAAAAGAGAAATATGTATATGTTGTAACAGTAACCAAACCCCCAAAATAAGAACCATAAGAAACATTTACACACGTGCAAAAAAGAAAGGTGGGCAAGTACCAAACTTTTGAATGGTAATGTATATCAAAAATGTTCAATAAAATAATAGTTTCAAACAAATCAATACAAGTGCTTTAGTTCCAGATTCCCTCTTTCACCGCAGCCTTCTGTTCTTTCAGATACTTCTTCCTCCGTGCCTCCTCCTGCGGCATATACAGTACACAAGCAAGGCATGAATGTGCACAATAAATAATTCAGTCAAACAGCCTATTACTGTGAGAGGGAAATATCTTACCTTGGCTTTTTCAGTCTCTTTTTAATAAATGTTACCATTTAGGTTTCAGCTTCCTCTTGCCAGAAAATGGTACGACCTGGCAAACGTTTTAGTATGATCTTTATAAAATACTAATACTAAGTAATGGATGGTCCTAAACGATACAATATACAACTCATTTATTTAGCACAAAGACTAACAATAACATGGCTGTCCTAAATATGGATTTACAATCAATATGAAATTTTAAATCTCAAATATGAGAGAACAGTTAGTCGGAAGAGACTGCGTACCCTCTCTGAATAAACAGCGGGAAATAATTTGATCGATGGGTATTTTTCTCCTAAATGATGGTTTACATCATTGGCTGTAATGTCAGTTTTGGCAACGACAACATCATCTTTTACACTAAAATGTCCAGCAAGCTCCTCCCACAGTGGAAACAGCACAATTTTCACTGCTCCACAGTGGGTCTATTTAAATATACATTGTTCAAAATGCTCATGTTTAACTTGTATTTTGATATATCTGGAAATGTCAGAAAACACAGGTATAATCATACCTCTAAATTAATTTACAAATATTTGATTAACACAGATTACTTGAAATACAGTGAGCTGTTAGTGTAGACCAGGGTTATTCAAATCTTGCCCTGGAGGGCCAATGCGGTGCAGAGTTTAGCTCCAACCCTGATCAAAGTCACCTGCCTGTGATTTTCTAATGATCCCAAAAACATTGATTAGTATGCTCAGGTGTGTTTGACTAGGGTTGGAGCCAAACTCTGGCAAGATTTGAATAGCCCTGGTGTAGACACACAAACTTGATCTCAAGTCGAGGTGTTCTAACATTGGAGGTACTTCGAGAACAAGACAATGACATTTTTATTATGGTTAAAAGCCACTTTTCCAAAGTTCATCCCAACCAGCTCTTTCACTGGCTGCATGTCCCAGTTTTCAGGAATTGGCTCACTTCGCAGTTTAGGCTATAAAACACAAATTATACAGACCTTTTGAGTTCTATACATTATATATTACAGTTGCAGAAATACTGAATTAATTATATACAGTTTTAAATTAAACATAACAAAACATTATATATATGATCAAAATTATAATTAAAAATTATAATTAACAAACAAAATTATTTTAATATATTACATTAATTAAAAACATTTTTTTTTTTTTACATTTGTGTGTAATTCAAGTTAAAATACAGTGTTCTAATGAAAGTATAAAAAGATAAAAAGCACTTGCTTTATTTCTCTCTCTATACTTGGTAACTCTAAAACAGAGCTCTAAAAGAGTGTGCGCCTCAAACTGATCAGTCCATAGCTCACTCACATCAATCATCTCAAAACAGAACCAAACGACAGAGTTTAATAAAAAACAATATCATACAGCATTTCTGTGGACGTTTCTATTGTTGGCATTAATGTGTACCATCATTTTATTTTATTTTATTTTGCAGTATTTTACGTGGTTGTGAGCTTTCCTGTAGTGGTTTTAAAAGGCTGGTATATCTCTTCAAATCCTTCCTCAATTTTATTAGTAAACCCCTCTGAGTTCAGGATCTTAGATGCTGTCTGGAATGAACCTATGAAGGAACGAGGTTTTTTATTTTTATACATCTACTATATTTCATAATGCCTATATATTAAAATATACATAAAGAAGGTTACAATGTCATTATACTCGGTCACAAGCTCCATCTCATAGAGTCTGATGAACTGAACAAGATCTTTCTTCACTGTGGCGCTTCCCATCTCAAACTGCTCATCAGGTTCAGACTAAAGAAAATGATGTACATGAATGAGAGAGACAATTCATCATGTGCTGTAAAAAGAATCCAACTTATTGTTTTAGGACATTTTAGTAATATGTGGAGGTAGTGAAATTCGTACCTTCCTGATGAGAAGAACAGCATCTCCACTGATTTCATACTTGCTTAGGATCTCATCATGTCCTGTTACTCCAAAGGGCAGGTCAGCAATGTCAGCGGCTGTTTTATAAAACACTTTCACTATGCTTCCTCAAGATCCTGTAGTGTATAAAGAATGAGGAGCATCATTAATAGTGGGTGATACAACAGTAGAAAAATAAAATAAAACAAAACATCTTTGGTGTACATGTCCTTCCTTTGAACTGATCCTTTTGATCAAATTTGGAAAACATTTAAAGATATTTTAACACTTTTTTTCATCAAATTTGCAAAACGTTTGTAAAGACATTTAATGATGTAAAACGGGTTTAGTTATGACTGATTCATTAATGAATCCTTCATGTGAAGGGTTTCTTTAAAAAAAAAAGATAAAATAATAAAATGCAAAACATTTATAGTGATATTTTAATGCTTTCAAATAAATTTTCAGTTATGACTGAATTGTGAACGAATCCATTTCAACTTCTTTAAAATAATTTAATAAACATTCATAATGATGTTTTAATGCTTTAAAATCTTTAGCTACTATATAAATGTTGAATTAATTAATTATTTACACAGATTCTGTTAAAATAATTTGATCAAATTTGCAAATCACTCTGCTCTATACGAGAAAGCTTGTTTTCCTGTTTTTGACAAGATTACTGAAAAACATGATAATATATAATTCTTTTTTTTTAAATTGGTAACAAATTTATATCAACAATTATAAAAACAAAACAATCTTATGGCTCAATCATGAATCATTTTCAATTTTCCAAAACAACTGTAAATCATTCCACTGTAAGAAAAAACCCCATTATAAACAGCAGTATGTAACTAAAATATATTTTAAATGACAAAAATAAAACATGATGCCTTACAGGACTTCTGCAAATACGTGACTGTTTCTCAAATGAATTCACTGAATATAACTGGGTAAAATGACAGATACACTAAATAAAATTCCTGAGTTACCTTAAATAATCCCAGCAAAACAAGCTCATCTTCACCTAAATATTTTTCCAGCTGTGTGAGATTATTGATTATGTCAGTGCTTGGCTCTTTTCTTTTTTAAGCCATGTTATGATGGAGGTGGAGCTCTTAAGAATTGGGGGAGGAGTCACAAAACAAACATTATGGAATACTCAAACTCTCTGTATTTGAGTTTGGAAAGGCACCTTGGTTGGTAAATAAGGACAGAAAGTTGTCAGTGCACATATTTTAACATTACCAGGACAGTACACAGGGGTGTTTTTGTCTCCAGACAGGTACAGCCATAGTGATGGTATTATTGTGACGTTAAGGGATGAAGCAGGATCTCCTTTTTCAGATCCACTCCTCCCACTCTCACATCAGACTCTGCTTCCGTCAGTGCATCAGCTGCTTCTCTAAACTCAAGGATGGTGCCAAGGGACTGGACAGAGAGAGGCGCATCTATAGCAGGTAAAAAAAAAAAAAAGCTGCAACAGTTTACTCCATGTTGCAAATACACACCATAAATGTACAAAAGGACCTTTTGTTGTAGTCCCAGATGTGTTGACTCTTATTTACCTTCCAGTCTTCTTTATGCACTTATGTGTCTTCATTAGTAAGTAAAGAGTCATTCAGCAGACACTTTTATGCAAAGCAACAAACAACCCCACTTAAGTTAAATGACTGGCTCAAATGCACAATGGTGATAGCTCACAGTTCATTTCTTGTGGAGATCGAACAAGCACATTTCCAATTACCAGCCCTAAATTTAAGCATAACACCATTATTAATCTGGAGTAGGTTTGTTTCTTTGAAATTCATGTTAAAATCTCTGGGAAACCATCTGAGGAACCTTAATAAAGAAAAAAGTAGCCTACTGTTATATATTGATTTGTCACCTCATGGAGCTGGACTTATGACAGGAAAGCCATAAAAACCCACATGCAAGAAGATACACTTACAGAAATGGACCAGTAGCTTGTTGTGCTGTTTAAGAGCTCATTCAGAATTGCTTTTTGTCAGCCCTAGAATGTCTTTGTCCTCGAGGATTAAAACAGAATCACTCTCCGCAAGAGCTTCGTGTCAATACACACCTTCATAACTCCCTTCTGAAGCTGAAACAGACTCTCTGACCTGTGAGTGTGTGAGAAAGTATGAAGCGCTATTTGAAAGAGGCGTGTGTCTATAGCCCCTTTCACACTGCCATTCCGGCAAATACATGGGTAAAGTGTTCCGGCAATTGTTCCCGGGTCGCTAGATTTTGCACTTTCACACTTCCAGTGATTACCCGGGATATGTGCGTGCTTTCACACACAACCCGTAAAGATCCCGTAACGACACGTGATATCAGTGTGTACTTTGGCAATGGACCCTTTACAACCAATACAAAAAAGATGTTACACTAAAGTTTGAACTCCATTAAAGGGATAGTTCACCCAAAAATTAAAATCTGATGTTTATCTGCTTACCCCCAGGGCATCCAAGATGTAGGTAACTTTGTTTCTTCAGTAGAACACAAAACAAGATTTTTAACTGAAACTGTTGCAGTCTATCACTCTTATAATGTAAGTAGATGGAAATCACGGCTAAAACATGCAATAATAATAAAAAAAAAAAACTTAAAACCAAAATCAAACCTTGCGGCTCATGACAAAACATTGATGTGTAAAGACACAAAACAATTAATCTGTGCAAGAAACTGAACAGTATTTATATAGTTTTTTTTTTTTTTACCATCTTATTCACGCAATATCCGAACTCTTCTAAGTGTGTTCTCAAGCAGGCCATGAGGCGTCGTTGTCTTCTTACTTTATGGCAGATAGCAGAATTATAAGTGCATTACCTCCACCTATCTCTAAGGTGGAGCATTGACACTACTAATTGAGATTGTAGATAGAGTGTGAAGTAAGTAATGCAAGTCTGCGACCTGCCATAAAGCAAGAAGTTGACGCCTCATGCGCCGGCTTAATAACACGCTCAGAAGAGTTCTAACAGTTCGGACATTGCATGAATAATCCAAACTAATATTTTACTAAGTTTTATTATTTCAAAATAAATTTGTTCTGTGGCCACATTATAATTATTATAATTTAAATGCTACTTGACTGAAGAAGAATTTTTTTTTTAAATTTAGTCTTTAGCACATCTGCATATTTAATTAAGGATTCATTTATCCGTTTAGATTCTTGGAAACGCATTAAACATCTGCTTTGGTCAGCGTAGGAGTTGTCTTTAAAGCTTTCATTATATATTTTTAGGTTACTTTTGTTTAAATGTTGCAACTAGTGTATAGGTTAAGAAAGATTTTACAGATTTACAGAACAGCTGTGCATGGTAATGTTCAGATATACTTTCAGTCAGTATCTCATCTGATTTCTTCAGGAGAGGTCACATATGGTGTAGAGGTAATTAAACAACAGCAATTTAACATCCGTTTTGCTGAGCTCTCTTCCAACTTTGCATAGACAAGAAATGAGGCTTGACAAAACTGTATTCACTCTCAACATTCATATGTACAAAAATGTAGAGAAAAAAGGCTAAAAAAAAAAAGAAAATCTGACCTCCAACAATAGAATGTCAACAATACAATATTTTAGGAAACTTTATTTCCACAGTATACCTTCAAATATTTAAATAAGTCATTTTTCAATGTGTTCAAAAACAAAAGCGAGTGCATGTTCTCTACAGATATTGCAGCATTTCTCAATAACTCGGCCACTATACTTAAACAGCCCTGAGATCATTACACTGGCATCATTTTCATCACCCAGTCCAACAACAAAACAAGAAAAAGTGCAGTCTCTAGCTTTGACTATTACAACAGATTCTGAGCTCCTTTATATTTTCATTGCAAACATGTATTTAAAAATAACACTGTAGTTGAACACTGAATTGAATATCATTCGTTTCATTTAATAAATTGAATATCATTCGTTTCATTTAATAAATTAGGATCGTGGATCTTCACTGGTAGATCACCTCTGAGAGAGAGAAGGTATATGAATACAGAAGAATTTACAGAAGATGTATCCGCCTTAGAAGTTGAACGTAAGGGTGAATATCACTGCACTGAGGTCACATGGCTGTTCATAGCATTTAAATTATAATCAATACTGTGAAAAACAAAAGACTTTGATTATAGTCCTCACGTCCATTCTCAATAAGTGCGTTTTTTTCTCTCCAAACAAACATTCATTTTGAAAGAGATTTGATTCTAAAATATACAAACAAAATGTCTCCTAATCTGCTTTTTAAATTAGAATTCAAATCCATGTTCAGTTATATCAGCTCCGTCTTCATAATCTTAATTTTGCTTTAGGTAACAGCCATCATTCATTTCATTCTAATGGCCATTAATGTAGTTTTCTCCGAGCGTTTAGACCATCTGTGTGGATCTGGCTTCCATCTGTCATAAAACAAAATGTTATTTTATCTCTCAAAATAACACTAATGTGATTGTTCAATGTAATGCTGGCCTAATTTAAGCAAATCAACATGAAACGACACACATGACACATTTTACTTTTATAATTTCACAATTCCTTCATATGATTTCATAATTTAAAATATGGGAGGGCTTAAATTAATTCAATAAATGTATTGATTTGGAAAATTAGTAATACATAGTAAAACCAGGAATATGCATTACACAGTTATTCAAATGTGCAAATGTATTACAAGTAATTGGAGTCCATTTGGATTTCATGTTGATTTTAAAACACTACAAAACTAGAACAATGACATCATACAGTCTACGTTATTTTGTTAAAAAAAAAAACACACACACACACACACACACACACACACACACACACACACACACACACACACACACACACACACACACAACCAAAAAAAAAAAAAAAACTAAAAATGAAATGATTGGTTTATTATATAACCAAACTGTGTCACTTTGTATATGTCAACTATAATGTAATTTATTATTAACAACAGTGCTGTCCACCAATATTGGCTCCCTTGGTAAATATGAGCAAAGGCGGCTGTGAAAAGAAATCTGCATTGTTTATACTTTTGATCTTTCATTCAAAAAAATTCACAAGATCCGAACCTATCGTTGAAAACATTTATTTCATCATGAGATTTTTTTTACCCACTTTCAATTGTTTTACTTCAATGAAAGTTTAGAATTTTTTTGAATGACAGGTCTGAAAGATCAACAATGCATATTTATTTGCACAGCCACCTTTACTCATATTTACCAAGGGTGCCAATATTAGTGGAGGGCACTGTATATGAAACTAGAGATGATCAGCTAAACTAAAACTCAGATTCATGCATTACTTGTCACACTTCAAATAAAGTTAAAAATATAAACTCAAAACAATCAGCTAAAGAAAAAAAAAAGATATATAAAGCAAGCAAGCAAACATCAAATCAAGAGCTGCACAATATTGGAAAGATTTACATAAAAAAAATGTGTATATATAATTTTTCTTGGGGAAAACTTGAAAAATTAAGATTGTTATAAATACATTTTTTAAATGATAAATGTTGTAATAATAATAATTATTATTTAAATAATACTGTAAAAAAAATATAAAAAGTATAGTTTTTATTTCAATATTTCGCAGCCCTAATTGAGATGAACATGAGCAATGTGAGCGCGTTTCAACTGTCTCAATGGGCTTTCCCAAAGGTGTGTAAAGTTACCTAAACCAAAGAGCCATGGTGTTAAAGAATGAAGAGGAGCAGGAGAAGAAACAGGGACAGACAGAAGATGAAGCGTGCTAGAGCACAGCATGGAGTTACCTGAAACAGGAAAGAGAGGAGGAGGAAGAAGAAGAAAACACCAGGATGACAAATGTAACATTACAGGGATGGAGCAAAGTGCATTAAACATCACACAAAGATTATGAATTTATTAAACCCCTGTATGTAGTTAAAGGTGAAGTGTGTAGTTTGAAATCCTAGAATAGTTATGGAATCAGTTGTTTTGTGCAGTAATTGAAGCATAAATAACACACTCTACCTTTAAACAAACAGAGATGATGCTTACCAAGTTCTATGGTTATTTTCAGGATCAATATCTGCTCACCGTGTGCGAGACCATGCTGAAAAGTTCCCGTTGCTTGGCCAGGAAAAACAGCTCCATTGCAGGCCTGAGGCTGTCCAGGGAGATTGGTGCCAGAGCTGAGCCCAGGGAACGGGAGAGCATGCAGGGGGGCAAAGCTCGGTAAAACACCCGGCTGTACTGTGGTGGGGTAAGAGGATGGAAGGAGCGATAGAGAAGGAGTGGGAAGCGCTGGGTTCCCACAGGAGATCTCACCAGCTGCCTGAAACACAAGCAAAGAAGAATATAAGTTTTATTCAGTCCAACTATAAACAAAAGCTTTTAAAACAAATCCCTTCCCTCTTAGGCTATATATATATATATATATATATATATATATATATATATATATATATATATATATATATATAATGAAATAACAAAAAATAAATATTAAACTGTAACTATGCTTCCACTATTCGAGCTCGCTGATTGGTTTAAGAATAAAACGCCAATTTAGATATTTTTGCTGCATATGCTACAGAACAACTAATTCAAACATGCATAAATGGCTGTCAACATGTTCCCTCCTGACTGCTTGCTCCGCTGACTGTCTACCTGCTGCCGAGCTCTGCCTGGTTTTCCTGTTTTGCGGAGCGTTGCCAGCCCGAGTTATTTTCTGGTCATTGCCAGTTCATTCAATAAAGACAGTTAACAATCTAGCTTTTGAGTACTAAATTATTAACCCAACAATAGCAGGGTCAGTTCATTTTTTTGCAGTGGGCCGCACAAATATACAGTATGTGTTTGGTTGTGTGGGCCGCGAACTGAAAAAGGTTGGGAACCACTGCCATAGGGAATCTATGGGCTATCTATGGTTCAAGAGGAAAATGAGAAACAAGAGACCAAACAATGCAGATGAGCTGAAGGCCACTGTCAAAGAAACCTGGGCTTCCACACCACCTCAGCAGTGCCACGAACTGATCACCTCCATGCCACGCAGAATTGAAGCAGTAATTAAAGCAAAAGGAGCCCCAATAAAGTATTGAGTACATGTACAGTAAATGAACATACTTACCAGAAGACAAACAATTCACTAAATGTTTTGTTTTTTATTGGTTTTATGAAGTATTTTAATTTGTTGAGATGGTGAATTGGTGGTTTTTTGTTAAATGTGAGCCAAAATCATCAAAATTAAAAGAACCAAAAGACTTATGCATTTAAATTCAGTGCACACAGACTGAATTAGTTTGAGTTTCACAATTTGAGTTGAATTACTGAAATAAATGAAACTTTCCTTGACATTCTAAATTATTGAGAAGCAACTTTAGATTTCTGAAGAATTGTGACAACGAAGACTGGAGTAATGATGTAGAAAATTACACTTTAAAATAAAGATGATATTGAAATAGTTTTTTTTATTATATATATAACATTTTAAAGTGTGTGTATAAGTGTGTGTGTACACTAGATGTAGATCATATACAGATTATATGATCTACATCTAGGAAGCAACCAATGTGTGTCTTTTTTGCATTTTTCTTTGAAATAACTTACTGCTGCCATTGAAACTGGTGCATCACCCACTGAGGTGGTAGTGAGCAGCCTGGCCACTCCCTGCACCATGGATGGACAGTCCCCCTCAGCACCATCTGGCGGCGCCACCAGCGTCAGTTTTGGAGTCACCCTCTCTCCAGTCTGGGGCCGCTTTGAATCGGAATCCATAACAGACCTGGTCCACATCATCTGGACCGACCCAGCTCCCTCTGCGATCACTGGACTTCTCTGAGTGCTGGTCTGATGGTTCTCAGTTTTATCACCTTCCTTGTGGTTCTGATTAGATGGATGGGTGGAGAAGGTGGCAGATGTTTGTGTGTTTGATGGCGTTTTGGCAGTGGTGCTCAGCGTGGCTTCAGGTTGCATGCTCACAGGTACACTCAGGCGTTTGCGTTTCAGTGCTGGTGGGCCCTGAATTTCTGGGTGCTCAAGGGCAGTACTGACCTGTGCATTCAACATTTGAAAAAGCAAGGTTTAGGACCAGACTTCCACCTATATTTTCCTAAAGAATGCGACATGCAGCGGTGTACTCTACGGCTGGGGTTTGCAGTTTTTTCTGATGTACCTTTTTTAGTTTTGTTGTACCTATTGGCTTCTTTCTTGCCCTGTAAAATCAAGAAAAAGGGCAATTTATTAACAAGAACTTTGGTTAAGTTTACACGTTAATTTGTCTTTTCTGATAACAGTTAGAAAAAATAATGACAAATTTTCCTCAGAAGGGTTGGATAAATACAGTATCTAGGAACTGTGTAGTAGTGTAGAATCATACTTACACAACACCTGTGATGTGGCCATGTGCTTTTCGGGTTTCTATAAGCAGAATCCTATTAAGAACAGGACAGAAATTAAATCAAATTATTAATAACGATTAACCCCAAGCAAGGTTTCATAATGCCTGAACACTGATGTTTGATTTTTTTATTATTATTATTTGCTTATCTGTGAAGCAAAATATCAGATTTTTTTTAATGCAGATTCTAATGCTTTAAATTGATCAAAAGTGACAGTAATAGACAAATGTTGTTCATTTGAACCTTCTATTCACAGAATTCTGAAAACAATGTATGACAGTTTTTAACATTAATAATAAGAAGAATTCTTGAGCAGCAAATCAGCATATGAGAATGAATGAAGGATCATGTGACACTGAAGACTGGAGTAATGATGATAAAAACAGACAAGTTTGTTTTGAATTACTCGTCACTTGTAAATGTAAATGAACAACTTTAACTTGGCCCTAGAGATTTCACTTATGTCCAAAATTTCAGAGTATTAATAATTTACTTTGTATACCTGGATTGCATCCATCCTTTAGGCCAAAGTGGTTTAACATCAGCCTCTAGGAACACTTTCAGATATTCTTCCAAACTAGAGCATGTGGGCGACTCCGAATCATAAATAATCATCTTCAAATTGACAATCTCAAAGAGTAACTCCCTGTAAAAGTCCATTCAGTGATATTTGTTTATACTGATGACCAGTGCTTACACAATTAATTAATAATATTTAATCTTATTACAAGTTCTGGTATTCATTAAATTCAAAGACTATGTAATGAGAATGTACAGCATTTACTAGTAGCAATCAAGAGAGCTTTAATAATCACACGCGCACACACACACACAAGACCCGACCTGATCTCTTCATTCCATCTGAACCTCTTGCGAGGCCCAAACACTCGTTTTCCACCCCTCTCCTCTTCTTCTTCTTCAGAGCCATCAATCCCCCTCTCTTTCTCAGCTTCGAGTCTTAAAACACAAAAAGAACATACAAATTAAACCGAAGTTGCATTCTAATAGAAAACTTCAAACCAATTAAAGAGTCAGTAAAATAGAGTTATGCATATTAAAAGTGATTGATTACTTGGCAGCTCTGGCTTGAGAGTGAGCTTGGCAGTGATTCTGGAAACGGGTGATCTGTTCTGGCATGGACCTGGCAACTGCATTCTCCAGCTTCTTCAGCAGCTCCTGCAGCTGTTCATCCTGATAACACACACGACCAGCACAACACGTACAGAGACATTTAACTGGAGTTCAGTTACACACACATTTAAATGTTAAGTGTTGGTAAATACAAAAAACATTGAAAGTAGTCTCTTATTAGGGAAGTTGTGGCTTAGTGGTTAGACAGTTTTACTTCTAACCCTAGGGTTGTGGGTTCGAGTCTTAGGCCAGCAATACCATGACTGAGGTGCCCTTGAGCAAAGCACCGAACTACCAACTGCTCCCCAGGCGCCGCAGCATAAATGGCTGCCCACTCCTCCAGGTGTGTATTCACAGTGTGTGTGTGCACTTTGTATGGGTTAAATGTGGAGCATGAATTCTAAGTATGGGTCACCATACTTGGCTGTATGTCACATCACTTTCACTTTATTCTCACCAAGGCTATATTTATTTAATCAAAAATAAAGAAAGACAGTACTATAGTGAAATAACATTACAATTTTAAATAACATATACACATATATATATATATATATATATATTATAAATTTTGTAATTTGTTCCTGTGATGCAAAGCTGTTTTTTAGCATCATTACTCCAGTTTTCAGTGTAACATGATCCTTCAGAATTCTAATATGCTGATTTGCTGCTTGAGAAACATTTAAAAGTTTTATCGATGTTGAAAACAGCTTAATATTTTTGTAGAAATGTGACAGTTTTTTTCTGGATTCTTTGATGAATAGAAAGTTCAAGAGAAAAACATTTATATAAAAATAGAGATTTTTTTTTTTTTTTTTTTTTTACTTTTGTACCATGACTTCACATTTCCATTCAGTGCGTCCTTGCTAACTAAAAGTATTAATTTATTTCAAAAAGTTATTGACCTCAAACCTTTAAACAATATATTTTAAAATCTTTTAAAATCTATTATAAAATTGTATTTAATTTTGATCGATTATGATCAAAGTCATGTCACTATGCTGAAGGCTCATGCAGTTTTGTAAGTTCACAGACCTGCTGTAGACTGTGGAGTTTTTTGACTCTTTTAACCAGAGTGCCTTTGCTACAGGACAGCTGTGATGCCAAGTATGAGAAGATTCTGGAGCGCACTTTCCCACTTAGCTGTTTAGAGTTCACCTCCACACTGAACATACAAAGAGAAAGAATCAATATATTAGATACAAAGTATGCGTCGCAAAATGTTACCCGTTATATAATAAATGTAATGCAACTTACTCTAGTAGAACACTGTTGAGTTCTGAAGACAAAATCTCCAGCTTGTTTTGTCCTTCAATTTTCTTAACAGCCTAAACAACAACATAAGTAATGCATATAAGAATAAGTTGCATATTCCTGAAAACTACTCTAAAGTTGTAAGAGCAAATAATACCTGGGAAAGCTCCTTAATGTGTTGCTCTAATGTAGGTGGCAGACCATCGGGAAGTAATGTTGTGGGTTTCTCAGTGACGGACACTACCAGAGCCTCTCCGTTATCTTCCAGGCTTGGAGAGCAGATGTTCTGCGGCTCCCCTAAGAGTCCATCTAAGTCAAAGTCTTGCTCTGCTGCTTTGACCGCCTGAAGGAGGTCATCTGCACTGGCAGAACCAATGAGTGTGAGAAGAGGGTCAGCTGATATGGGCGGTTCTTGAACCTCAGCTTGCACAGTGTCATTGAGAGCATGCAAATCTCTCTCTCTATTATTGAACATCTGCAGCTGCTGAAGCTTTTCCCTGTGGAACTTCTTCAGCATCTTATCGATACTTAGTGGCTTCTTATTTTTCTTCTTCTTCGCAGATGATTTGTCTGGTGGGGTGCTGAGAAGAAGGATAAAGCAAACAATGAGGGCATTTAAGAAAGAATCAATGAAAATTAAGAGTAGTAAACATTGTAATCTATCCGGCAGCAAAAACCTTTTTCTGGCTTCGTCCTTAGTAAGCATGTGTTCCTCTTTCTTTTTCTTCCCAATCTTCTTGTCTTTTCCTTGCTTAAGCTTTCGCTTCTGAGAAAGGAATCAGAGCAAATAAGATTTAACAATGTATGGTGTCTTAATCTTTTGCATACAGCTGAAAAAAAACTGTACACAACAAACTGGCACTGCAATTTTTGCAACAAAGGACACACCTTAGGTTTAAAACCGCTGTCCTCAAAATCATTCTCGTTCTCAGAGGCTGGGCGGAACTGCAGAGTTCCAGAGTTGATGTAGAAGCCTCCGTATCTGGTGGTGAGACAAGCTGGGACAAGCTCATCATACTGCGGCATGCAGGGAAAAAGACGACTTGAGTAAAACATTCCTAATTTGATATAGGCTATCATCTGGCCTGAACTTACAGCCTCAGAGTTATCAATGAATGAATCCGATTCATCGTAACCAAAGCCCATATCCACCAGATCCTGTAACCTGTCTTTTTTTCTTTTGCCACCTCCACCCTAAACAAGAAAAGGGTGGATGTTAATGAATAGCTTTAAACATGCACACACAAAACACTAAATTTGACATAAGCTTAATCCTGTTGAATCACCATATGCATCAGCAAGTGCAGTGACCTTTGAAATGTACTTTTTTTCCATTATCCACAGCACTAACATGATAAAGCTAGAAATATAATCTTGGCAGAATTCATACTCACGTATTTTGCATCAAACTTTTTTGCAAGCGCCTCCAGTTCTTCTCTCTCCTTGTCCTCAACCAACTCCTCTAATGTCTGTGGTTTCTTTTTCTCAGTGGTTTCCTTAAAATGAGAAACAACTGATTTTCCTACATCCACCAGAACTGGTTTTATCCTCAAGGACTCGTAGGCACATTGATGAAAAACTCGAAAATTAATTAAACTGAATACTGGTCAAATACAAATATCGCCTGCTGAATTCAGTTAGATAATGATTTATAGGCCTACATATTAAAAATTTTACTTAATTCGAAATTTAAACAACAAAGTAGATGCTTACTTTGTCAACACTGCTACTTCTGGATCAAAAGCAATTTTCCAAGTGAGTATTTAACTTTTGACTATTTCCCCACAAAATTCAAAAGTGTTCTGATTGAAAGTTGTTAAATACAAACTCAGAGCATTTATATTTTGCAGTACTTTTATTCTTGCATACTTGTAAACAGTTTTGAAATGTTGTCTTGAAATCATGATTAACACAACAAGTGAAATTCAGAAAATAAATCAGTGCCAATGCTTGTTTACTTTCGAGCTGATCAAATCCAGGTAGCTAAACTCCGGGCAGCGTTGTTCATCCGACTCGAAGAGTTTTAATTCCACTCTTGTCGCAGGATGCGGAGGTGGGGGCGATCCAGCCGCAGGCGTCGGTGCAGGTAAACCCTGTTTGACAGGCTGGTCACCAGCATTGGGGATGGTGGGAAGAGGAAAGCATGCATTGCTTGAGAGAGCGGTGAGATGAATTCTTCTTGGAGCGGCCATTGCTCAGACCGACAGCAACACTCCACGATTCTTCCCGAACAGGTGCGCGTTTGGTTGATTGATTATGAGCCTGTGAAGCCAATTGAACTAAGTGTTACTCTCCGTCCTTAAAAGGTACGTGAGCGCACACAGCGTTTATCTCATGCTCCTGGAGCCCTGCACTAAACAATTTGCACGTTTCAGCTGACAAAAACTTTTCATGTCTGGAGTAAGGACAAGGGGAAGTAAATAAATAACGTTTTGGTTGCTGTTATTTTTGTAGAGCAAGCTATTTTTAGGTGACGCAAAACATCAATAAGGTGTTTTGAATACGAAACTTGAACAAACTTACCTTGGTTTTTTAAAAATGATTTAAAAGCGTAGTGTAAATACAAAAATAAACAACAACGCTACATTTGTCGGCCTTTTTTATATCATATGTGCCAACATCAACAACCAAAAATGTGGCAACTACCAAAAATGTAACATAGGCCTACGTAAATTGTTTAAAACAGAAGAAAACCACTTTTGTGTTTGTGGGGTTTTTTTTTTTTTACCTCACGAGAAACTATGCTATCAACAGTTTTTACATATTAACCCACATAAGAAAGTACGAGCTTTTAGTCTTTTAAAAGCGCTCATATTACTAATCATATTACTCATATTTTTAAGTATACCCTACGAAAATTAACCATGGTTTTATTGTAGTTAACGCGTAGTAAACATGGTTTTAGGCCTAAAGATTACCATTTTTATAACCATAGTTTTACTACAAATAAGGTTACCATTAAACTAGTGTAGCAAAACCATGGTTAATTTGTGGTTACCACGGTTTAACTAGTAACCATGTTTTTTTTTTGGTTGAACTTGTAGTAAATATAATAGCTATATTATATAATACCAGTTTAAAAGTGATAGTGAGGGCTATTTAAAACGTCGCATGACGCCATGACGCATCTGCGGCGTAGTGGAAATATTTGTTTTATCAAAAACCTTAGCATAAAATATTTAGGACTTAATACATTTTAGAGCGTAGTTATGCTTGCTGGGGCGCTAACGGGAAGCTATATATCTGTGTGCTTTACAAAATGTCTTCTGGAACCGGTTTGGGAAATTACTGATAGACACTGCATCTGTAGAAAAAGCTAGAAATAAAACATACCACGGATGTTTATCCATGTCATGTAATGGTGAATCGTTGATATGCTGTCTTGTATGGCATATTCTGACGAAGTCTCCAACATCCAGTCTCTCCGAAAGCGTTCGTTTCATTCTATCTCCGCGGCCCTCGGTGAATCGCGCAGCCGTTTTCACGCCAGTAGTCGAATACTCTCCATAAAGCATTCGCTTGAGTGATCATGGCAATGGGGAATTTTCGTTTTCAGATGCAAAGCGCAAATAGAAGACGGTAGGCCTATCTCCAATATGGATTAGTCGATGGATCACACTGGCGATCACAAGGCTATTTGTTCGATGTAGTATTGACGATCAGTTATAGAAGTAGCGATACATTTTTACTAGAAAAATTTCATCACTGATATGGACACCCACAACTATTTCCAAAATCACCGTTCGCAGCTCTCATTGGGTGGACCACTGCCTAGTCAGTCTAGTCGTCATCATCCTGCGCCTGAATTTTTAATTGGGAAAGGAACATTATTGTACTGTTAAGTTAATAATGTTGTCTCACGTTTTTACTGTTAAACTGATGTATACTAACAGGTGAGGTTGGAGAACAATAGCTTACTAATAGACTGTTACTGCCGAGTTAATGAAATCCTCCTTTTTCTCATTTGCCATATCTCCATTATAAATCTCGTAACCAATACGGCATCGTGAACTGTTCTTAACCTAACATCAGGCTAATTGTACGCTACTTGGATTTAGATAATGACCACAGTGGTATCGTGCAAAAGCAACACATTGGCGCTGTCCATGGTACTGAATGGATACCGTCAGTTTATGTAGGCCACTGAAGTTAAGATATCCACCACTAAATACTTACATATAAGACCGCTAGATCCATGCACTGCAGGTTAAACTGTATTTGTATGTAGTGTTTGACGTGGTTGGTCTAAGATGCTGTTTCACTCAAACAGAAGAAGCTGTCTCTCTGTCTTTAAATATTCACATTTTACGATTTGAAGAATCATACATTTAATAATCATTACATAAGAATTAAGTTATTAAATACGAATCTTTATAAATATCTGTATCATGTAAAAAGGTTCAGTTTAGACTGATTTTGGTCCAGTCCAAATTAGAAAAAAATGACTTCTGAGTTGACATTGATATTAAAAAAACGCTTTTAGTTTGAAGGCTCTGCTGTTTGGTTGTGAAGGTGACCAGAAGATGGCAGTAGATTTCTTAAAACCGAATGGAATTGTTTTTTCAACTTCTAATTTGGGATGTGGGTGTCAGAACACATACAGAAAAGTCTGTGAAAATGAGTCACATTAATAACTTTTTGCATTTCAGGTCTTGATCTTTACCAGATACAATTTAGTACTTTTAAATGGTTGTAATTGTATTTTTTTAGGCTAATTCAAATGCAGTGACTTTTAAAGAGAAACTGACATATTGATAGGTTCTAAATTCCAAATAATAGAGATAATCTGGAGCTGAGGTCATGCTTTGCAACAGACAGCCTATGACAGAAATGTGTAGAGACACTTCATGCATCTTAATAAGGATTTATGTGGAAGTTTTTTGCTTAATATAGTGCAGTAGTTCTTAATTCTGGTCCAGCACGCATATTTTGCACATATTTTTGTTGATGAGAGAAACTTTTGATGTGGTTGCGCACCTGATTCATCATCACCACCAACCAATGCCTGTCTCTCTAATACTATGATATGAATGATAGACCAGATCGGTTTAGAGCGTCAAGCCATTTCACACAGATTAAACAAGCATCAGGAAATGGCAATAAAGGCAGGCCATTTGATCGACTTTATAACATTGTTGTTCGGTCTGCTTTTCGTTTCCCCCAGTGGAGATTTCTAAGCCCTATTTAGCTACATTAAGATTCACCTCATCTTCTTCTCTACGGGCGCTCACCGTGGAACGATCCTCTCATGAATCGAATTTGACAGTCACAAAGGCGTCATAATTGCAGTCTGTCTCATTCCATTCCATGTTAACATATCACAAACTTATTCAAACGTAATTCGGGACGCATATGCTTTCGCTATCTCTCTCTCTCTCTCTAGCAATTATAAATGAATTTCACGGTGTAGGCTTTTAATGCTAATAAGATCCCCCTCCCCGCTGGCTTGCGAACGCACGGGCCAGTCTCTTTGACAAACAGGGCACGAAAACCCGTGTTGTGCGAGAGAGACATGTATGGCCTTAGAGAGAGAAAGAGAGAGAGAGACAGGGAGAGGGGGGGGGGGGGCAGGATCAGATTGCATCTCTTTTGTTTAACCAGACTCCTGTTTCAATGAGCTAATGGAGCGGAAGAGTTTGGCGCCCCGCGGCATGAGAAGGCCGACAGAAGCGCAGAATTAAAAAAGGTGTCAATAAATGTGTGAAAGACAATGAGCTAAAACACACACGCTTTATTGGGAGGACAAAGAGGGACAGATGGAAAGTGAGGAGGGGGTTCCGACCAGTGACAGGACCCCTCAGCGTTTCATCAGAGCGCAGAGAGAGTAACAATATTGTCCCGGGATGATTTAAGGCGCTCTGGGACTCGGGTCCCCAAAGTGAATAATTTAGTCCTTTTATTAACTTGAGCAAACATGAGCTGTTTTTAATTAACCAGTTAGATCAGAGCACTACGGCCAAATGCATTCACCAGTGGGTGGTTCAAGAAAAAGCTTAACGTAAAACAAGTTTGACTTTCGGTATAGAATTCGCTTCAAACTGTTTTGGTCAGGATAGTTACTCCCACAGCTAATTGTATTCTTATGCCACATTTTAGCAGAATAAATGTGTGCAGTACTATCATATGGTGTCATTGCTATAAAGTCTATCAACGATATCATCATAATTTACTGAATAGGCCGATCTAAAGTTTAGGGAGGATGATTCGGATCACCACTAGGAAGCGCTGTGACTACCATTGAGAGTCCCCTGCAAGTAGCCTAATTAAGCAAATATGCATGCGTTTAATTGATAGGCTCTGTCGCACAATTTACACCTCCTTTAATTTGCTTACTGAGAACCATCTTTTTGTACTGAGCAAACATCGTTGGAGAACAAATTATTGAAAAATAAAGTTTTTAGTATTGTTACAATATTTATATAAAGTTTACTTAACTATGCTTTTGCGTTATCTTTCATTTAACCCAGCGAGGCTGAACGATATTTTGTACACAAAAAAATAATATTTTTCGGTAAATAAAAGTTAAATAAAAGAAAGATTTTTAGAAAATAAAAATCAGTCTTTCTTCTTCAAAATTTCACTTAAATGTGTCACCTGCCGCTTCTTTGTTATTATTTGTGAAATGTACTGGCAATTTCCCCCATTATAAAGTTTGGACATAATAAATCTTTAAAAAGATTTACACATTTTGGGTGCCTCACAGACACACCAAGATGAGGTCTGAGAACCTCTAGTAATGAGCTAATGCTATGATGATTATATAAATAAGGTGTCTTAAATATGAAGAACCCCCAATGTTCAGTTCTGGGGTAGGCTACTCATGGATAAGACTAAGTTTTGTTCTACAGTGTTTTTGGAGGAGGCCAAGACAAAAAGCACTTCTGGAAGACAAGGGGTGGCCAACGAAGGTAATTCATTAAGCAGCAGAGTTAACCTGCCTCGCCTTAATTAAAACATCTTCGCTAGTTTACACTGTGGGTACTGGGGCGTCTCTGGGGTTTTGGGTTTCCTTCACGCAGCAGATGGCCGCGCCGGCCGAAAATAATAGTTTACGCTCCTCCTCCTATGCTTCATTGTACCAGACCCGAGCAACCGTGATCCCGCGAGCCACCGGGGGATTAGAACGGCGTGGATAACAAAGAGATATTAACTATTTAGGGCCCTCACGAAAGACCGCAGTCAGTGCACATCAAGACCCTGATTATATCCAGGCGATGACATGAGTCACGTGACGTGTAGGAGATTTGTTTATTTAGAGAGCGCGAGAGATGGGTGATCCCGAGGAATAGTCTACCTCGTTATGTCTCCCAGCAGTTCTTGTAACCATCAATAAGCCTTACTGAGTCAAGCCAAGTCACCTTTATTTATAGAGCTTTTAACAATACAGACTGTGTCAAAGCAGCTTTACAGTATCAAAATAGGAAAATACTGTATCAGTGCAAAAGGACAATAGTAAACACTCAATTCTCGGTTAAAGGCAGTTCATCATTGAATTCAGTGATGTCATCGTCCAGCTCATTTCAGTTTAAATAGTGTGCTCAATCAAGTCGACCATATCGCTGGAAATGAAGTGTCCAGAAGTTTAATCAAGCCAGAGGCGACAGCTGCAAGGAACCAAAACTCCATCGGTGACAGAATGGAGAAAAAAACCTTAGAAGAAAACAGGCTCAGTCGGGGGGCCAGTTCTCCTCCGGCCAGACGAATCAGCAAAGACAGATCAAAAAATATAACAGGGAAGTTTATCATTTAACCCTTTATATCATTTATTATAATCTTTTTTATTATTTGTTATTTAGGCTATTAATTCTTTAAAAATTAGTTTTTGTAACCAACTTACAAAAAAGACATTATGTCGTCATGTAAGAGAGCACTCCTTTAAAACCCCTTTTATAAAAACTACGTATATAGCCTATACATATATATATATATATATATATATATATATATATATATATATATATATATATATATATATATATATATATATATATATATATATATATATATACACACACATACATTGTGGGGACCAAATGTACCAACAAGGATAGTAACCCTAAACGTTTCGATATAAATAAGGGAAAAAGTTATTAAAAATAGTAAATTATGTTTATCTAACAATTCAAACAGGTTTTCTGTAAGGGGTAGGTTTAGGGTTGGATTAGGGGATAGAAAATATCGTTTGGTCAGTTTAAAAGTAATAAAAGTCTATGGAAAGTCCACACAATTCACAGAAACAAACGTGTGAGTGTGTGTCTTTTTTTGTCGTCTTGGACGTCCTTATTTTGTCACTGATCCTTGTCTTGCGTTTTGACACCCTGGCCCTCTCTAGTACGTTAAGCTAACCTTTATAAAATCACAAGACGCTAGGTGGCGATAAAGGAATGATTTCTTTTTCCACATGACAGCTGAAGTTTTTGACAGCTGTAATACTTGTGTGCTTGACCATCAATGAAGTCCTGTTACAGGTCTTTTCTGCTCATTTTCCTCACTTTTCATGGAGATGGATGATCAGTATGCTTTTAGCACAAATGCGAGCGCATGGGCACAAAGACACAAAGGAGCGCGCACTCCTACGTGCAAGTGCTACATTAATATGTCCTTCAGTTTCAAAGTGATGAACGGGGGGAAATAGTGGACTGTAAAAATATGTAAATTACCCTTACAAAGGCTCCGAAAAATTGGCGTCATCGCCATTGCTCAAATTATATCATTACTAATGTTTTGAAAATGGTAATCTGTTCAGTGGATTTCCCTGGGGAGGCAAGTAAATTAGTTCTATTTCCGTGCATACCAGCGCAAGGCAACGGGAAGCGACAAGCACCTTCGATTCGCTGATTACAATTAGACAATCCCTGCTCGGGGTCTGTCAAGCATTGATAATTTTTGGCATATTAAGCACGTTTTAGCAAAAGGTGATAAGTCAGTTTTAATTGAAATGAAATTATTACTCTAATAGAAGTGAGTTATTGTTATTAAAAGCATTCCATTTTGCACTACCTCATAAATGCAGACCAAGGTAAGATTTCTGAAGGACATTGTAGGTTAAGGCTGAGTAAAGTAATTTGAAGTGGAACTACGTTTTTTCTCTTTCTCTCACTCTCTTTCAATCAGGAATGCAGTATATTAAAACTCGGAATCAATCGCTTTTACTTTCTGCTTTCTCTGCAGTCAGACCAACAATTGCAGATAATTAGTGCGCGGGAAAGTTTTAATTGCATGATTATCTGAGCGGGATTAGAAGGAAATTTGCCTGGTGGGATAGCCTAGTTTCCTACTAAAACACCAAACTCTGTGCTTGAGTGAAGCACAAACACAGAAAGGAAAAACATTTTACACTTTAATTGGTTCCGTTTGTGGATCAAATGACTAAATTTACGTTTCACACTCTTAATTATCTGTGCATCGACTAATGTGCAGTTCAGTTTTGATAGCTACAAATTAATTCACATTAAGTTAATTTAGTAATTAAGACTTTCAAAAGAAGTATATTGATTTTAATTAAAATGTTTTATTCGAGCCTAATGGTTAGTTATGATTATCGTTTAAAAGTTCCTTGTTTCAAGCTTCAGGGTGTTGAGAGTTTATGAACAGCCAAAACAGCTTTTCATCTTTCTGACTGAACTTTCTATTGAATTTAACAGGCTACATATAACCATATAAACACGTTTGAACCCTTTAACTTATTTAAAATGTTTTTATTCATAAGTGTAAATATGAAAGTATTATGAAGTGGTCTTAATGCAGTATATGCAGAATGGATAGATCATATTAACAAGCGAATGAAATCTTCAGGAAAAACATTCAAAGTGCTTTGCATTTAATTTTGACACGTGTTGATTCTATATCCAGATTTGTTTAATATAATATCGCGTAAGATATAGGCCTATAGATAGCGAAAATCTGATAAAAGTGGAAACGCACTGAACCCTGGCCCTGGCGTGGCTTGCGTACGTATTATTAACAAGTTAATTAAAGCCTGCACATCTGACACACTCACTGTCGGATTAAAAACAACGGGCGCCTTGCAACTCTTCGCAGGGGCCTCATGTCAAGGGTTGTCTACCCAGGAGGAGCGTGCGTCTAGCGGATACCGCTTGCTCAGAACTTGAGGGGTGCCCTTTCAAGAAGCAGTTTTCTAAAAGCAAACGACAAGAAGCCAATTATTGAACTTAGATGTCTGGGGAGGGGCAGAATGAAACGATTTCCATAATTCCTGTGTGCGAAGTGATGAAATGTTTGGGGATAAAGAGTGGAGAAGAGAGATACAAACCAAGTAACATCAAACGCGCGCTCACGCAGGGAATGTGTGCTTTGAAAACGACTAGCGCATGTAGAGAGGCCTTTTTTATTTTCTTTTTCTTTTTTTCTTTTTTGGAAAGTGCTGGTTTGAAATGAACACATTGAAATGCAGGCAGCCAGCCAACAGACTGCGAGGTCAAGTGACGAACGGATTATATGCTTCTTCTTAATAATATTAATTAAACAATTTGCATGCTAATAAGGTAACAATTATCATGCCTCTCTGTTGAAAGATTTAGGTTATTACTACACGCCATCCGGGTGCTGCTGAGGGTCAGCGCAAGCGAGCGAGTGGTGAGAAATTTCAACTCAAATTAACATTCTGGCAGCTGGAGAAATTGGATAAATAAAGTGGAATTAATTCTCGGTAATGGAGGAGGAGAGCAGGGAGAGAGAAAGACCCGTGTACTTACTTTATACATGAACAGGATTGATTACTATCCTGTATTCAGTACCATCTCTCTCCTCTCTTTCTCTCTTTCGCTCACACACCACACACTTTCCCAGTTTTAAATAAAAAGGCCATGAGCTGGACATTGTTTACATTTAACATTTATAGAGGCAAGGGGGTCTTCATTATACATAAAAACTTAAATGTTTACAATCATTACAAAATCACAGTCGGATGAAAGAAGATATATTTATTTTAGTTTACATTTTGTTCTGGATACACCGTATACACTCACGCGCAATCATTCACACATTATTTCTTATGAAATATTGTCCTTTACATTTAAAAAAGTCGATGTTTTAGCCATTCTTTTAAATGTGAATAATTTTATTTTATTGATTAATATGACCCTTTCACACACCACAGCGCCCTCTTTTAGATACAAATGATCAATGGAATAAAAGCATAGGCTAATTGATTATTTGCACGAAATTGCTTAAACATTTTAGTGATGTCAGTTTTTTTTGGACTCAGGGGCCAAATAATCTAAAAGCCCTATACTGAAATAGCCTATAAAAACACGTTTGAAAACACGTTTGTTTTCATATAGCTTCCCCCTCACAGATATTCTATCAGACTCGCTTTTGTTTCCACCTTATTTTTTCATAACACCAGCCAAGATCATGGCCACAGTAATCAGAACTGTGGAAATGAGTTGAAACGATGCGAAGCGCGCTGGCGTGTAGATATTAGAAAGGCTGAGGTGCTTGTAGTTTTAAATTCATCTTGACAGCTCGCAACAGGGTGGGTGGTGATGCATGCATGCTTCGTCCGTTCTAGGATCACTCTATTCAGGGCACGATGCCTCCGCGTAATATGAGAACATCATTTTTCGCATTCGCCAGACATTCCTTGAAAAGTAGCTGACACGGGGTACATGACGTTTTTGGTTGTTAGTATGTGCTATTCTGCTTTTATAAAACCAATGTGACGTTTAGAGCAGAAAAATTAGCTATTGGAACAGAATCATTATGTTTTTATGTAGCTGCTGTTTAGAATGTAGTCGGGGAATCAATCAATTTGCCGGTTTCGCCTCCTCCCTCTCGCCTAGTTGTGATGTCTCATGTCGTGTTGTGACAGCGCTGGTATTGTTTATTGAGGTGGATGTCAGGTAT
Source organism: Carassius carassius (assembly GCF_963082965.1). Taxonomy (NCBI): domain Eukaryota; kingdom Metazoa; phylum Chordata; class Actinopteri; order Cypriniformes; family Cyprinidae; genus Carassius; species Carassius carassius. The sequence continues at coordinate 6,515,072 of NC_081761.1, forward strand.
AATTAGCAATCGATATGGAAAACGTTTGTGTCGTGGCTCTGACGTCACCGAAGATTAACGTTCCTTATTGGTCGCGAATTCCCTAGCGCGAGAGCTAGTTATTTGGACAAGAGGAGAGCTGATGTTGACAAAGTAGGAGAGAGCGAAAACCTCGCGCGCCTGCCTCGGTCTCCTTATTCCTAAATCGGGAGCGCAAAGCATGTCATCGCCGTCCGTCTCTTCACGGCTGCTGCATGCGCTCTGAGAGAAGAGTTGGAGCTCGTTTTGGCCAGACAAACGCTTCCCTGATTCCGGAGATGCAATGATGGATAGCCGGATCCTCGAGCATCCTCATGTCCAGTTTGGAGGCTCTTTGGGAGGCATGGTTGGAATGGGTTTCCCCTATCACATCAGTCACCATCATGTTTTCGATATCTCCGGACACCAGCTACAGTCGGCGGCCGCTGTACCTTTTTCTATAGACGGATTACTTAACGGATCATGCTCGGCGTCTGTTGCAAACTCCAACCCAATGCTGGGATCTGGTTGTGGTGTAAACGGGGATAGCCAGTATAAACTCAGCGGTAAGTGAATGGTTATCCGTGAAGAATATAGCAGGCTATACAGTTTGTCAATAGTTTTAGGAAAATATATACTCGAGGCCTCTCGTCAAAAAACATGAAATGCTTTTTTTCCCCTAGCCAACATTGCACACTTTATAAATAGCTTTGTTTCACTTTTATGAGTTCAAGTAAACTGAAAAGTAAGACGATTTTACTTGGACAGATAATACACTGATAATAATGAAATGTCAAATTATTCTCATGATAGCTACAGATTATTATCGTGTGTTCAAGTCCGTTTGATTTATGTTTAAATTCTATTAGCAATTCTGGTCTTTGTAAATATCAGGATTATTAAATAGCTACTTCATAAACGTCTTAAATATTGTGAAATAAAATGCGACATTAAACAATAATACCATTGTATTTTAAGAATCATATTACTAGCATTCAAAAGGATATTGTGACCTATATTTTTAAAAGTAGGCTACAAGCACTATCAGCCACTGCACTTGTGTGACATTTTATTGTAGAATTGTATTTGACAACCATTGGGTTGTTGTTAAATTGTAATGTTTTAAATAATTAATGTCAACAAAATTGTAAGTATAAAGTTCCAAGTAGAACTGCTGGAGTGCGTATGTGCATGTTCATGTTTGCATGCGCGTGTTCTGACAGACTCTGTGGTCCTAGATGCTGGAGACCTCGACAAGGAAAGCCCTGGCTGTAAACGGAGGCGAACGCGTACAAATTTTACTGGCTGGCAGCTGGAGGAACTAGAAAAAGCGTTCAACGAAAGCCATTATCCGGATGTGTTCATGCGCGAGGCTCTCGCGCTACGTCTAGACCTTGTTGAGTCACGTGTTCAGGTAAATGATGGTTTGTTATTGTCATAACAAAATCTTTCATTGACCTTTATTATAATGGCCTATTTATTATTAATCAGTCACAGTATTACCTATAGCCACGCTTTATGTATCATATAGCCTACTTATTTTTTTTTTAGTGTTAGCTTTTTTTATGTTATATTTGAAATGCTAAAATTTTAAATAGGCCTAGTTATTTCTTTCAAATGCATGAGAACAGGGTAGACATTTTAAAATAACGGTAAAGTCCACATGATAAATGTTCAACCAATAATTCAACAGAGTGATTAGCATAACATTTATATTCATGCTGACTGATCACTAGCCGAACAGTAAATGCATGTTAATTCTAAAGCAGATTATTATAAACAATTTAATAATTTCATTCTGCAAAAATGCTGACTGATTTTTAAAAATGATAGCCTACTAATATCACGTTTTATTGCCTAATATAATAAAACACCTTTATTAATCTTTTAGTTAATACAATTACTTGTGATCAGTTTAACCAATTCTTACTAAACATAAATAGGCCAGTGGGCTGTAAATAATACTGTGTATACTGTGTTGGACGTGCAGCCTTTGTCTGCATTTTCTCTTTTTGTAGAAACTCGACGCTGGAGGAGAAGCAGTCTTTTTGGGGGAGTTAAAAGCTTAGCTTTCTATTATTCTTATTTCTTAAGGAAGATTAGCTTGCGTTATCGTTAGGCTTGTGTGCTCACAGATTTTAACAACATTAACATTTTATGTGTATACACAGCTATTGTCATGTATAGCCTCGATGTCTCTATGTTAGTATGCGTCTTAGCCTGCTGGTGGATGCTAACTCTCGTGTTATCAGCGCTGAACAGACGGCAGTCGCCATGTGAGGGGCCTGGGTGTGAGGTGCGAGCCTGCTGCTCTCTGCCTCTTCTGGGCCAAATCTGTCCTAGCGCTTATACGCGCCTAAATGAACTTTAGGGGAACAGGCCCAAATTAGCCACGCAAGAACCAGGCTTAATTGAAAAACTGAGAGTGAGCCATTACATTGAATCAATTGACAATTAAGACAAGCGCATCTGTGGCTGTGGGCTTTATGAAATATGCTTCGATGAAAACATTTTCCCTGTCCAAGTCGTGGCATATTATTGGAGAGCCTTGGATGTATATCAAATAGAAACACAAGACGACCTAGCATCTTGTCAGACTGTGAGACTTTTCTTTTTTTTAATGAGAAATCGGCTATTGCTGTTTTATTTAATTGAATAAATGCATACAATTAAATATAAAGAAACCATTCTGCCATTTGTGATGTGTAAATGATAATACTGTGATAAAGAATCGAAGTACTTGTAGATTTCAGATGCATTTATTCAAACTTTTTTTTTTATTTGTCATTATAATTTTGACAGTCAATGTTCTTTAGCCTACATGAGTCTGATATATGTCTTGCATGTAATTCTGCTTAATTTGTTGTTATTATAATGGGCTAATAATAACATGTAACGTGTAACAAGGACACCTTAAAATAAAGTGTTACCCTACCTGCTTATGAAACTGAGTAAAGAATTCACAACCTTTTCTGTTTAGGTGTGGTTTCAAAACCGGCGAGCTAAATGGCGCAAAAAGGAGAACACGAAGAAAGGGCCCGGTCGACCGGCTCACAACTCTCACCCCACGACCTGTAGCGGCGAACCAATGGACCCAGAAGAGATCGCACGACGGGAGTTGGAGCGCTTGGAAAAGAAGAAGCGAAAACAGGAACGCAAGCTGCTGAAATCTCAGAACAAGCTCTTAGCAGGTGAGCTCTTCCACACACCCGGATCTGACAGCGACAGTGGAGTATCGCAGAGCACCGATGGCGAGTCCACTCCGCACACTGGGCCACAGCCTAGCGCGCACCGACAGCAAATAGAACATATGTGTGACCAACATCCACGCCACCAAAGAGCCGGTGCAGTCAACGACACAGCGGAGCCCATGGACTCCACGCGGAACTCTGCACTGTGCGCCGCGAACAGCATCACACGCGCCTCCACGCTTCAGAAACTCAACCCATTTAGTGTGGAGAGTTTACTAGCCGACTCAAGTCCAAGGAGAAAAACTACCCTGGATTTCTCTCAGTTACCGCCGCAGCGACCACTGGTCGGAAAAGGCCATTTCCTTCTGTATCCCATTACCCAGCCACTGGGTTTCATTGTGCCACAGACAGCGATGAAACCGAGTCAGGATTCAGGAAACTCGGGTCAATACTGTTCCACGACAGACACCTCAAACCAGAAAAATATCAGTCACTTGTGCAAAGACACAGGTGCCACAAACGACGAGCTGCAAAGAGAAAGCAAGAACTCTTCCATGCAAAATTCAAACACAAGCTCAGAGAGATGTTATGCAGAATCTAATTCGCCGCAAAATGAGTTTGAAAACGACTCCGAGTCCACAGTCACAAACTCTAGCCAGAAAGAAAGCATCTCTCCTAACCTGTCTGAATATTCAGACACGAAACCCCGCAGGTCTGCTGACACAAATACAGATGGAGAGGATGTTGACATGGACTGAAATGTAAATAGGGCAGAAGCGGTGGCGCCAAGTGACTTGTCACAATCCCAAAGCTGATAACCATACGTTTTTGTATACAAGACTGTTTGAATTTCATTTTTTATACTTTTCAAAAACGGATATTCTTGATTCAGGTGAACTGTCGGCTTAAAATGTATGTTCCAATTCTCTGCGAACTTGAAGGAAACAAGTAAGCTGTGAGCAGCAGACAAGAACAACACATCCTCAAACATTGTATAAATGATAAAGTATCGAAAATATTTATATATGTAACATTTTCATAAGTAATAATAAGAATAAGAATAAAAAAATATTGTGAAAGAAAAGACCTTGTATTGCTACCTCAGTGCTTACAGTTAGCATGTCTATTTTGTTTATCGCTTTGAGAAGCTGCTGTACAGCAGGCTCGTGTTTATTGCTTTAACAAATTCATTCATTCAAAACCTCCAGTTAAAATGAGGTCTCACGCCGCGGGCGGTAGGACCCGGTCAGCTCCTGTGGAGTTTTGATATGAAAGTAATTATTTTCCCGGTGGCGGCTGGGAGGATACGTTTTTTTTCTGTTAGCCTGAAGGGTTATTATACATTACCGATTCCTGCGATATGAAATCACATAAACTTCCAACAATAATAGAATTAGCATGAAAGGCTGGCGAGTCAGATTGAAATGGGGAAATAATAGCCCAGGCAGCTGCGAGCGTACGTGTGAGGATGTGTGTGTTTGTGTGTGTGTGTGTGTGTGTGTGTGTGTTTGTGTGTGTGTGTTTGCGCACATGAGGCAAGCCTGGGTGATTCGCTGGGTGGAATTTTCATGAGGCGCACGGGCCTGTCAGGGCACGCGTAGGCGGCAATATTAAGATAGATGTTCGATGATATCCCTCATTGTTCTGTCGCGTACATTGATGTTCCTGCCTTATCGGCCTATTGATCATTTGTCGCTCTATAAAAGAGCAGCCCCTCTCTCTCTCTCGTTCACACACACACACACACAACTCTCTCTCTCTCTCTCTCTCTCTCTCTCTCCACACACTCGCACTAGACCAATTTAGTCTAATAATGTTACCCACAGGGTCAAAAACTCATGGCACACTGAAGCATTTGCGCTGGAAAATATTAGCATAAGTGAATTAATAAATATACGGTGATCGAAATGAAAGGTGGATGTCTAAGGAAAGACGCACCCAGCATGGGTCTGCAATGGATTTTTCCCTTGCCTATACTTCTTAAAGCGAAACCTTTAATTATCACATTTCCAAAAAGATTTACTCTGTACAAGTGTGCAATATTATACAAGTGTAAAACCGCCACCCCTTCGGTCATCTTCATTGAGCCCCTGCATTTGCAAATAAATGAAAAGTAAACGGAGGGACTCGAGCTTTACCCTATGAATGGCATCTTCCAGCCTTAATAACATTTACATAATTTCTTATTTCGGGTTACTGCTATTTGCACTGCATGAGACCTAGCTTATAGGAAAAAAATAATGAGAGAAGCGAACATCTCTGGGGGGATGCGCTACTTCAGCGAAGAGAAACATAAATGTTTTAGTGTAAGAAATGAGCCTATAGCCTATTTACAGTGGCATATTTTCTATATGAGCTGATCCTGAAGGTCCGACAATCCGTCATTACAATGCATGAATCCAGTAAGCACTAGGCACACTTTATTAAGACAAACAATGAATTGATTTATACTAAATGAATTGATGATACCACGGGCTCTCTTCAGCTCTGGTCCGGCCCCCAGTGTTGTAATCTAGTCTTGTGGACGTTTTGAACTCGGCTTATAGATTCAGGGAGTAAAAAGTTTTCACTTTGAGCCCTGAGACTCATTATATACGGAGAAGGGAGGAGTGTAAATTGTTTTTACGCTATTATCTGTCCGTAAGCCGCAATTTCTCTTGCTAATTACGAAGGTGTTGCTTCTCATCGACAGCCGGCTGCTGATTTTCAATTTAACTGATCATCATACATTCATTTCTCCGCATGATAAATCTACAAGGCCGCCATGCCCTGGGTACTGAGTGGAGAGGGGGTGGTGGGGAGCGTGTGGCTGTCAGGGCGAGTTAATGGGGGAAGTGTATGCGCCAATGAGTGCGGATCAGGCAGCTAATTTACCACCTCCCGTAGCCTTCTATCTCCGTATCTCATTTCCTCTTTTCTCCTGGGAGGGATTGCCACCCTAGAGCCACCTGCACAGACAACGGACAACGGGGTTGTCTTTTTAAAATCCACCCATTAAAACCTTAACGTGGATGAAGGCCCACAACATTGTGTTTTGAAACTAGTATATCATATCAAGTTTCATTAATGCTGTTGAGTTTCTCATTTAATTGCATGTCACAATTTTAATTACAAGCAAAACATTTGCACAGTGAATTATCAACGTAAATTCTCGCTCTTGCTTTCTTTGGACAGACTGTGGCCTTTAAACTGCAAAGGCGGAGAATAAGCTGTATGCAAGGCAGCATATAGGTAGTTGACACATAACATGTCCAAGTTATGATTTTTTGTTAATATTTATGTTAATGTTTAAGAAAATGTGTACATGAAGTGTAGCCTATTAGTTTTCATCAGCCTTCAAGAGTTAATTATATTTTTGTAGGGCTACGTTAAGTGTCCTACTAATATTCCACAAAATCTCAACCTCTCAAAATTAATGTCATTTATATCTACCATTAAAACGCGTATTATTACAGACTGTTTAATGATGCACAAGATATTATGCAGAAATAAAGTTATGAAAACTAATATTTTAAATATGAAATTATGAAACTAGAAACGAAGACAACATGAAATGATAGAAATATGAAAATAGAAATGTTACATAATTATAATAACAGACAGCTACAAACTACGAATTACGCATCCCAGTTACACAAAAGCCACGCTACAACAGATTCGCCTTTATAGCGCTCAAAGCTGGCATATGTTGCATCACATTTACACTGAATTTGGAGCAAACACAAAACCTGCTCAGCTCACCTTTACTTTTGGTATCTCCTGAAATAAATGTGGTATGACAATATATACTTATGTAAATAATGTTACTACTTACTGATCTACCGTTTGCATTTTTAATGCGTCTGAAAAGTTCTTAATGTAACAGGAAGTTGCCTGTTTAATGTACTTTGTAAGACTCACAACAATTTGTTTTGGGATCCTTTGAGTGGGGGTGGGCCTGTGATGGTACACCGCTTTAGGGAGTAGCGCACAATTTCCTCGGTCGTGTCTTTAGGCCTCGGTAATTTGGTAGATAAATCAAGCACGTTTTGGTCTCAGGTTTAGACGTTCAAGCTCGGTGATTGATTCGGGACCCGCGGTACTACAGGGTCACTGACAGGCTGGATAAATCAGACCAGTTCAGCGGTCGACTAATGAGACCAGATTATTTTTCAACAGCCTGAAACGAGCGTGAAAAATAAGATCTACCTCATCCCGAGGTGTCAAATCGATTCAACATCACTGTGCAAATACACACATTTGCGCACGGATGGGTCCTCATTGTTTAATTGGACCTAAAGCACAGGTAGGCTATCATATTAAATTGTCACAATTAATCTACAAGCATGGCACTCAATGCGCAACAAAAGAATGTTTCACTTAATATTCTGAGGTAGCCCAAAGGCCTAGGCTTTGAACATGCCCTTCAGATGGTTGACTAATGTGAATTAACATTAAGAGTAGGCTAGCTAAGAGAGGTGCGTTAGAGAAACTAATGTTTGTCTGTTCAATATAAAATTATTGAGATTATCCTTCTAAAGTGCTTCATGCATCTGCCAAGTTTATATATATATATATATATATATATATATTAGTTTAGGTTTTACATTAAGCCGCCCACCCCATATTACACATTAAAAAAATAATAATAATAATAGCATTTTCTTATATATATATTTTTGTAACCAAAAGAAGTATCATTGTTTAACTTTGCGAACAGAAATCGCGTTCCTCTGAAGTGGTAACGGTAGCAACAGTACGCACTTCCAGTATCGAACGTTACATATAGACACACGTTACATTTTCACAAGCCTAAAACCCTGATAGTGAGAAGAAAAGAGTGACAGAAGACAGTAGTAGCCTCCACTGTGAGCGAGACGGAACTGAAAGTCAAGTCGATTGAAATAATTCATTACAGAAACAGAATAGACATTTCTTCAAAACAGAATGATCCAAATTACAATTTAAAGGCATAATATTCCCATAGGCTAGAATATTATAGACTATTTAATATTTCCATATTATCTTAGTTTATTTATTCGATAAATTCCAGGGAAGAAATACTTTTTGTGTCGAACATCAGGCAAATGGAAAAGGCAAAACGGTTAAATCGTAAACAATTGAATTAAGGCATCGAATGTGATGCATTGCAAGCAGTATTGCAGGTTTGCATTAATTGAAATGTTCGGCTGGTATGGTCTGATTTTGTTTTAAATCAATTCCATGGGTGTTTCGTTGCGATAAAAGATGATAAATTCTAGGTCCTATATGCAAGGCTCTTTTACACTCCAACAACGCCCTACCAGTTTTCTTCTCCTCATGAATTAATCCCATTTAATAACTGTAATCAAACCAGTTTATATCAAATGTAAAATGTTTAAGTCGTTATTTAGACTATAGAGCTATACTTCTTTAAATGGACCCCCCTGCCTTTTGAGTGGGGCATGTTGGTGTTGGTAACGATCTCACACCCGCGATTCTGATTCTCCAGCCTCATTCTGTTATTATCACCTGACCAAATGTGTTTCATTAAAGCCTCTCCAATTTTAAGAATGACTCCCTGAGAGATGGTCACACACGGTTAACCCTGTATGTACCACACACACACTCTCTCTTAAATAAATGTAAACTATACGTGAAGGGACCAATGGAATCCAAAACATGGATTTAAAATGTCAAAGAAGATAGTGAACCAGTCATCTGTGAACTTGTTGAGGTGTTGGCACAGAAGGCATGGGGAGAAGTAGCAGATTGGCACACACTGAGGCTGGGCTATCTTTATTTTGAGCCAGGGGAGTGCCAGGACAGGGCAGAGCAGAGCAGTTGGGCCCAGTCTTACACACACATGCCCACTATACCCCTTGCCTGGCATCTATCACCAGGAAACCATGATCTACTGACCTAGAGATGAAGTTGGGGAAATCAATGCAAGGCAACCGGGTCAGAGAGATAGAAAATGAAAAAAAGGACAATGAAAGGGAAGAATGATCCTTTGACAAAATATATGGGTATTGTACATTTAGAACAGTATACATTGCATAGTCTTGCTCTTACAGGAATAAATGACATCGTAAAATACATTAAAATAGAAAATAGTTATTTTAAGTAGAAAAAATTTCAAAATGTTACTATTTTATGGTATTTATGAGCCTTGGTGAGCATTTAAACTATGATAAAAAGGAAAAAAAAAATATTAATGATTCCAAATATTTGACTATAAATATACATTTTGTCTTACAAATTTAATATATAGTTTGTCAAGAGGCTGAAAATGAAATAAAATTAGGTGTTTTAAATTGAATTAAAAAATTGACGCAACTTCAAAGATGAAATATTGCATGTTCAATGGCTTTATTTGTGTTCCAGTTTTCATGACCAATTGAAGCACAATTAAAAACAATATATCAGTAAATTCTCTATTAAACCGAAAACATAAAAAGGGGCTTTTAAACAAAGGACAAGCTGTTATGAAACAGCTTTTGATACCAAACTTCAAAAGTCATTATAAGTTATGTCACTGCCATTTTGAATTGTAAGAAACAGGGTGAAATTAGTAATTCATTATCTTTATTCTGCTATGAAAAAATACACCTTATATACTTTAGGAAGATAGCAAAGTCAAAATGTAGTAAAACAGGGATGATTATTTAATATCACAGTGTATAACATATAAAAGTTGTTATCAATTTGATTATAGAATTTTTTTAATTAGCACTGGCAGGTCTGCTTGTTAAATGGGCATTCCCAATACAGCAAAAACAACGATTAAAAAAAAAATCACATTAGACCCAATTAATTAGTTTTAATTTCATTCTAAATGCACTGAAGTGCTTGTTAAATGGAGGATGAGGCGTATTAAAAATGCCAACCTCCGCTCACACACACATACACTCAGAAGGAATGGTAAATAAACAGCTTAAGCCTACTTTCCGGTGGAATGGGCAACAGACTCCCTTGGTGGCACCCGGCAACCATAATCTGGCGTAAATAATGACATCTCTCTTCACGGCTGCAAGCTTTAGCCAAATTAAGATACACAGGCTCACACATACACACACATGCACAGAGACAAAGAGCTCCAGCCAGTATCACTAATTATTTACTTTGGGTTGGTCTACACTGACCCCCTGGCCACACCAGAGCCTGCCAGGACCAGCAGGGAGAGACGAGTCAAGCATCTGCTGAGAGAGAGAGAGAGAGAGAGAGAGAAAGAGAGAGAGAGAAAGAGAGAGAGAGAGAGAGATTCAGTCTGCCGTTCGCTTTATTGAGTGAGATTTCAGACCCACAGGTGTGTGTGATTGGATGAGGACAAAGAAGTCTGAGAGTAATCTTTTTTTTTCTTGCTAAAATGGTCATATTCAAGTTTGGGTTGTTTTGTGATAAAGTCTCATTGGCTGGTCTGAAGTATTTGGGTCATAATCACGGAAAAGTAAACCTGAAGAACTTTTTTTTTCATAAAGAACCTTTTGTGCAATGGAAAGTTACCATGGACGTTAAAGGTTCTCAATGGAACCATCAGTGGCCAAAAAAAACTTATTATTTTTAAGAGTGCCTATAATTCATTATGAGAACTTTCGGTTTAAATGCAATAATGAATTTATTCTGACAGAATGATAAGTTTATTGGTCATATGCTAACAGTAAAGTGGAAATTGGTAACATTTTTACTTGCTATATCCCGAAAATCTGTTATGTTGAGAGAAATGTAGAAATTTTCACAAAGCAATGATTGATATTTCATTACTATAACATTCATTTGAAGGGGAAAATGAGGCAAACATTCATTGATATTGCATTATATTATATTTCTTGTAATCCATTTAAGCAAAAACTATGAAAAGAACACACACACACACACACACACACTTACTTTGGCTCAAGTCCATGACTTATAATGGGTTTTAAGCTGGCATAACTCATATGCTAAATTAAATAGTGTCCATTGTTTCCAATGTTACATTTGACAAATCTTATTTCAGTTTCCATTTGCTTTGGTGCGGGCCAGTGGGCATAGTCTTCCTGCAATTAAAAAGGGTTTGATGTGAGCTCTCTCTCTCTCTCCCCCCCCCCCCCCCCCCCCGTCCCTTATTCCCTGTCTCTTAAACTTATAAGAGCCAAAGAACAAGAGAAAAACACAGTTTAGCTTGATTTCAATTATAGTGTTTTCAAGCAGTGACAGTTTGGAGCTATGATGAACTGTGATAAACAAATTCAAATGCATCTGCTAAAAATGGCATCTCTTTGAGGAAATGACAGTTACCTTCCAAATGCACGAGGGGAAGGAAATATCTCTATTCTGTGTTCTTGGAAAAAAATAAAAATAAAAGCTCACCCACTGCTGTTTAAATCATAAATAATCATAAATCTGCTTTATTAAATGCAGACTACTATTATAATTAATATTACAATTAATATACTATTATAATTAAGCCAATGTTATTATTCAGCTAAGCAAAACTAATTAACCTATAATCAAACTACATGATTAATATAGAATATGCAAATGATTCATTACTCACACACATTCAAAATATTAATGATGAAATTATTATGCACTTGCTGTTTTTAGTGATTTATTAATATGAATGAAATTAAGATTGAGCATAAAAAAGGAAAAAAGGTCAAAATCTGCAGTTTTAAGCCTAAATAATAAAGTGTCTAAAAAAGCATTTGAGAAAATAGTGTTTTGTGCTGACATAGTTATTGGTCATCTGCTGTGATGGACACACTGATCAGCCAATAGGACTGTGTCTTAATTTGAGCAACTATGAAAAAAATACTCAGCAGACTAGGCACCTAATGACAACTCTCTGTCATTTTAACAGCTAACTTATCTATGTTTACATGGTTATAGTCTTAGCACGTTTCATTTTTTACCTTTAATTATCACCAATCCTGTATGCTAATAGCTCTATAACAGGAGCAGTACTTTTGGACTTCTAGGCAAAGCACTCCAGCGGTTCGCAGTATTAGGCGTGACTAATGTCAGGTTGAACTCTGCTCAGGCCGCTAGGGTGAGCAGACACAGTAATAACAGCCATAGCTCATTTAGTGTGCAACTTACCAAGGACATCGAGCTAGCACACACAGTTACACTTCTTCACATACACAGACACGTGCACTCACACATTTTATATGCGTTATCTTTGCCAGTTGTGTTTAGTCCCTAAAGGTTTCCAGGTTTCGGATGCTATTTCCCTAAACACCGAGTGCTAAATGGGAGCTGATGCATCTTCCAGAGACTGTGAACGAGCTGCGTGAATATTTAACACTAAACAACAGAGAGAGCGAGAGAAGGAGAGACAAAGAGAGTGAGGAGCCTCATTCAAAATCAGTTTTGTCCACAGATTCTGTCAGGTAAGTCAAAAATCAAATGTCACCGATCCGACACACACACTCCAGCACAAACAGATATTGAAGGTAAAACGCCAGTGATTCCATTTCCTCTTACCGCACAATTTCTCCTACCTTTTCAAATCAAATTGATCCCAAGTTAGGTCACACACACACACACACACACACACACACACACACACACACACACACGCACACACTCAAAACCAACACAATAATTGAAATATTTTCAACCTGATTAAGCCTAGCACCCCGGGCTATGCCAGTTGCTATGGCTCTGCGCCTTGGTTGCTAGGGGGAGTAAATCATGGTGCATTATTTGATTTTTGTAATAGATATGAAAGCTTGATTCGGCCGATTAAATGTCTCCCCGTCTAGCACCTATAAGACCTGAGGCAGAGCGTGAGTGAGTGAAATAATGGAAAAGAAGTGGAGATTTGATATAGCTTTGAAATTGCAATAAAATGGTATGGGTAATGAGAAAAAAATTCTAAAATAAATTTAAAATAAATATAAATATTATATATATATATATATTTATTATTGCAGTTACAAACAATCATTTAGTAATAATATATATATATATATATATATATATATATATATATATATATATATATATATATATATATATATTTCTTTTTTTTTTTACATATAGTGTAGACCTGGACTAGTTACACTTTTTATGGTGGGTTTATTTTTTAAAGTCATTTTGAACATTTGAATATTTTGAAAGGGATTTTTTGTTAAATGAATGAATTAAAATGTATTGTTTTAAACATATAAAACAACTTATAAAAAAAATTGACAACTTAAAATGACAATAAAAACATCAATTTACACCAATTCATGAAAAATACACTTGTCCTAAGATCAAACTTTCAATTAAAATGATCCTAATTCAAGAAAGTTAGTTTGAAACCAAGAGCAAACCAATGCTGAAGAAAACACACTTCTTGAGTAACTGGTCTCCAAAACCTTACAAGTTACTGAATTACAAGTCCAGTGTGACAACTAGCCCCGGCCTCCTCTACTATTCTGTTTTCACACCCTCAGATTACAATGTTACTTTACTGAACATGTTACATCATTGAATTTTGCATTATGTCTCCCTGAGCAGCTTGTACATTATCCACATATTGGATCAAACTCTTTATCTGGTTAAAATGCTCCACACACTGAGTTACATTTTCCTCTCCCCAGTTTTATTAGCTACATTATCTTTTATTGTCTGAGTGTTGCATTATAACAGTGGAACTTTGTCATCTCCTAATAGACCAATATATCTGTCAAATGATTTTAATTGGCCGATATTCTATTAAAAAACGACTTATATATAAACCACCATTCAAAAGACTGTGGCCAGTATAGGATTATATTTTTGAAACAAATTAATAGTTTTATTCAGCACGGAAGCATTAAATTAATCAAAAGTGACAGTTAAGACATTTATAATGTTACAAAAGATTTGTATTTCAAATAAATGCTGCACTTTTGAACTTTCTATTCATCAAAGAATCTTAAAAACATATAGCGCATATCATGAGCATTATAATTTCTAAAAGATCACGTGACACTGAAGACTGGAGTAATGATGCTGAAAATTCAGCTTTGTATCACAGGAATAAATTATATTTGAAAATATATAAAAAAAAACAAAACAGTTATTTTAAATGGTAATAATATTTCACAATATTATCATTTTTACAGTATTTTTGATCAAATAAATGCAGCCTTGGTGAATAAAAACATCACTTTCACATATTGTTGCATTTCCATCTATGCCCTTACAAAGCACCCTATGCAATAAAATCAATGCATTTATGTAATTTTCTGACATAATGTAAACCATCCATACTTGGCTTTACTTCAAATTCATGATTGATTCTTGATGATGCATGTCCTACACTGTCCACACCTATCTGTGTCCTAATCTCATTTGTCTTTCCTTGGATCTCATTTCATTTTTCCCAGAACTGTCTGTGAGAGGATGTGCCTTCTGTGGACTTTGTGATGTCCGGTATGATGCCAGGAACGTTCAGCAGAAGGAAGGGGCAGGAAGGGCTATTACAGTGACACCAGTGCAGCTGTTACAGACGGTGACGACAGCGAGGTGTGATTGGCAGAAGTATAATTGCATTTTAAGTGTTGATGTGCATAACGTGTAAATACCTGCCTGGAGAGCGCGTGTGCTGAAATATACGTTTGTGCGTGTACTAATTAAAGCCTGACATCCAGCTTTGTTCATCCTCTATGATTCTAATTAGCAATGAGCTGTGCTCTCAAAAGACAGTTCTGAAATACACTACACAAATCACTATAATACTGCTGTTGACATGAGAGGCAGAGAAAAAGAAGCGAAGGAAGAGTGTGGGAGAGAGAAAGAGGGAGAGGATGGTGTGAAAGCGGGCTTTGAGAGATTAGAAATTTACATATCTTAATAGACAACCACATACTCACATTCTTTCATCAGGAAAGTCCCAGTGCAGCACTGGAATTGTGGGTAGTGGACTGGCAAGGCAGAGAAATTGATTGTCACACACACACACACACACACACACACACACACACACACACACACACACACACACACACACACACACACACACACACACACACACACACACACACACACACACACACACACACACACACAAAATACTAACTACAACATACAAGAAAAGACCAACTCTGGGCTGATGGAATAATTAGCACTTTGGAGCCAAGCAGAAGCATTATGTCTAACATAGAAATAAAATTTTATTGTCATATTAATTTTGTTAAAACAAAACACACACTTTCACAAGTGATAAATAGTAATGGGAGAAAAAGAACCTACATGACTAAGCTAACTATATGTAAAGTAGTTGCAAAAATATACAGTGGTTATATTTAGTTACATTATTATTTTCTATTGTGCTAAGCTGTGTATTTTACCATTGTCTTATGCAAACAATTTCTTATATATCTGTGCTAGTTTCACTCATAATAAAACAATTGAAACTGAAATCCATATTTCATGTTCATATTTCACTAAATGCATTAATTGCAAGTAGCCTAATGTACAGTCAGCTGATTATTATCACAATATAATATAATATAATATAATATAATATAATATAATATAATATAATATAATATAATATAATATATTACCAGGATAAGTATCTGATTATATTATATTATATTATATTATATTATATTATATTATATTATATTATATTATATTATATTATATTATATTATATTATATTATATTATATTATATTATATTATATTATATTGATGCATGCTAAAATAGGCTCTAAACACCACAAAACTTGTTGTAATGGTACCGTAGAGTATACAGTACTGTAATATAGTACAGTACAGTACTATATATATATATATATATATATATATATATATATATATATATACATACATAAACATTATTTATGTACCTTATTGTAAGTTGTGTAGTTGAGAAAGTGTCTGAAATCAAAACAAATATGCACTTAATCTATGTACAGAAACATATGATCTATCTGGAATTATTAGTCGCCTTTCTAGTGTGTGTGTGTGTGTGTGTGTGTGTGTGTGTGCATATAAGTCTAGCAGTGTCTGACACTTCCCTCTCCTCTGGAGAATATGACCTCTTCCCCAGTCTCACTCAGTAATTGGCTAACTAATGTGTAAAGAGGGAGGAGGGGATGAAACTGAGATGAGCATAATGTAGGACAGCATGTTTCAGAAGTGCAACCAGTGGTAATGCAGTATTCAATTTCAATTGGCGCTTGAGCTTCATTTCTGAATGTACATTGTTCCTGGTTAACCCTGATTAGCTCATTGAGCGCTTGTCGATGCGGAAAGAAACTGATGGGAGCGTTTCTGTATAGGTGTGTGCTCTCGTGAGCGT
Organism: Carassius carassius; assembly: GCF_963082965.1. Classification (NCBI taxonomy): domain Eukaryota; kingdom Metazoa; phylum Chordata; class Actinopteri; order Cypriniformes; family Cyprinidae; genus Carassius; species Carassius carassius. The sequence continues at coordinate 6,531,490 of NC_081761.1, forward strand.
TCTCAGAACATGAGCTCTAAACTGTCTTGGCAGGTGTTGATTGGAGGTCATTGGTTTTGCTGTAGTCTGGACGCTCAGATCAATAAAACACTCCAATCTCTTTATCTACCACCTAACAGCTATCAGAGAGTGAAAAAAGAAAAGAGGGCGAGACAGATACAAAACACAGAGAGAGGGGGCTGGTTTTTTTGTAGTTGGTCACTTACTGAAACTGGATTACATTGAAACTATAGTTGGACGTGAGGTGATATCTGAGTCACCTTTGAATAACCAGGATATAGAGAAGTTTTGTATTCATGCCATTCTCCCTATCTGTTTTGTTCTTAAATTAAAGTTACAAAACATTGACAAAATTTACTTTGTTAAAGGAATATTTCACCTGAAAATATACTGTATGCTTCTTGATTGAAACAAGTTTGGAGAAATGTAGCATTACATCACTTGCTCAACGGATCCTATGAAGAGAATGGGTGCCGTCAGAATGAGAGTCCAAACAGCTGATAAAAGCATCACATAAGTAGTCCACATGACTCTAGTTTAGCAACTAATGCATTCTGAAGTGGAACGCTGTGTTTTTGTAAGAAACATCCATCATTAATAAATTTCATTTATACACATCCCTGATTTTATCATGACAATTCATCAGTGCATGTTTCTTAAACTAATGAATTGTCTAATAAAGAAACCTAAACTCTCAGCATCCTTTTTTCCTGTTACACTCATACATATGACTATGTAAGTAAAATGGGAAAATATTTACCTTAAAATTAAAGAATAAAATTCATACACTCCAATTTAGTATATGTATTTTTAATTTATACAATTAAAACTACACCGTGGCAGGCCGAGGTCGCATTCCTTGCTATTTCTTACTCAAAAACATGCAAAAGAAATTATTATTTTGTGCACGGTGCTTTGAGAGAAAGTAGCCCAAAGAGCATGCTTGGATACACACTTTGAAAATCAGTCAGAAATTGTAGGTCATGCAATCAATGCACTTTTATAGGCATGCTATTTGAACACACATTTGATTTTCATATGATTTGGGATGCGCTAATTCGCATCTTGCACATAGCTGGATAGTATGTAAATTGGGACGCAACTAGTCTCTCAAAAGACAGCCGACGTGTAGATATGGTTTCTGGGTAGCGCAAAGGAAATCGGCTTGGCGTTAAATTAAAAGACGACTTACAATGTCAATCATGTACACACACGTGTGGGCACTCAAATGCATGAATGACTTGATCTGGATGGTTACACTCATGCATTTTCTACTTTAAGCGGTGGCCCCGGGAGTAGATCAGGTAGAATCCAATGAGCAGTAAATGATTGAGACATTAGAGCTGCCTTTCTTTAGCTCTCACTTGTTAGAGTCCATCGAAACAAACTGTCAGATTAGATTACTCTTAACCTGCTCTTAACTCCACATGAGTGTGGGAGAAGAAAAGAAAGACTGAAGCAGAGGAAGAATCAGAGCAGGAGGTGAACGAGAAAATAGCTATATAGGTAACTGCTGGTTAGCATGTTAATTTATCAAACAATGATTGCTAAAAGGCTCTAGTATGTTTAAATTTAAATGTTTAACATTTTTAAATTAAAACATAAAAGTTCAAAGCGGCATCCAGTTTGGAATTAAGATTTTTTTTAATGTTTTGATATTTAATATTGTAAATATAAATATAATATAATGTAATATTGAAATATTTATTTTTTAGACTTAATTATTACCTTCAGAAATCGTTTAGAAATATAAGTTAAAATATTTGCTGCTTTTTATGGAAACTGTAATAGACAACTTATCCAAAAATAAGGCTTAATTACAATAAAAAAATAAAATAAAAAATTCAATACAATAATTATTTTACTAATATATATATATATATATATATATATATATATATATATATATATATATATATATATATATTTCAAATAAATGCTGTTCAATTAACCTTCTTTTCATACCCCCCCCCCCCCCCCCCAAAAAAAAGATCCCAAATGCAACAATTCTTTTTTTTTCAATACTGATAATTATAAGAAACATTATTAATAATTGATCTCAAATAATAACCAAGCATGAAATCAGCATATTAGAATGATTTCTGAAGGGTCATGTGACATTGAAGACTGCAGTAATGATGCTGAAAAATCAGCTTTGCATCACAGGAATAAATTACATTTTAAAATATATATATATATATATATATATAGATTATTTTTTTGTGAACTTTTATTTTAAGGTAGCAACGTTAAAGTAAACTTCAAAAAGGTCATCCATATATAATATTCTGCCTTGTTCAGTGAGACCATAGTTGACAGATCATTTGCGGACCTACAGTACAACAAAGCCCTTCACTAGGGTCCCTTAAACTAAAGTAATTCAAAGTTATATTTGCCTAATTAAAATGGTTAATTAAGTGAAAGATCATATCATTGTCCAATTTTCCCATCTCTAAACCACTGAGCAAATCAAAACACTAGTTTTAGTTATTTGTATTCTGATTGCTTGTGATTAGTAAGTATTAACTGGAAGTTGGAAAGTAAAATCTGCCACACTTGATTGATTGTTGATTTGTTACTGAAATTCAAAACATGCTGCCAAAGTTAAACACCACATACTACTTTACTTTTGTATTAGCAATGTATACATAGCATTGCAAATACCTCAGCGTTGTTCATTGTTATGGTTTGACACTTTTCCTAAAAACAACTATTTGATATATGTCCCAAAAGGTACTTGGAGTGATAGCCATGAGAGAGAGAGAGAGAGAGAGACTGTATTGTTGGAGTGAAGCACAGGCACTTAAGTTGTTTGATGCGCTATAAGTGTGTAAGTGAAGCACTGGGGGCTAAAGCTGTTTTTTGATGTGTATAAATTGCACCTCTTTGATGTAGCTGCTGCTTTTTGAATCCCGTTTGATAAGCTTGTCAGTCGGCTCATCTGCAGTAATTACTGTCAGTTCTCATATTCCTGTAGATGAATAGACTACGCAGACTCGTGAAAAGAACGTCATTACATTTATCAATGAATCAATTAATCCGCAGTTTAATTTATGAAACACATTTGGTAATGTTAATTCCCTCAGAATCAAAGTAGGTACTTGGCTTTCCAACAAGCTTTAATTTGACTGCCGTGTGTCTGAAATCCAAATGCAAAAGACCGACTGAATTGGCATTGGTCAGAAAGGAAGAACAAAAGTGGAGATAAGCATTGCAGCCTTCATTGTTTCAGTTCCCAGTTTCCTCTATATTGTGGGATAAACTATATTGCCATAGCAATGATTTAAAAGTGCATTCAAAACGTTTATTGTTGTTTTGGCATAGTCTACTCACTATTGACTGGATGCTGTCTTGATTTGATTCAAAATCCTTTGATGTGCCCATTGGTAGTAAACTAAACACATCCCTGAATCACATATGAAGTCAATTATATACAGTTGCAATAATACTAAATGTTATCTCCATTAAATAAAATACCTCTTATCTCTTTCAAGAACAAATTGAGTACACTTATGGTGTTTAACATGCAAATGCTTCAAATTTACAGCAATTTGAGGTATTGCAATTATCATTTGGCATCTTGATGCATAACATATATTAGAGCCGTCGTGATGACTTAATGGCATTAAAATATGCATCTTTGTTAATCATCGCTTTTAACAATGAAAACAGTCTTTTTTTGCAGTGGAAATGTATTGACAACTTAAGAGATTTTAGAATCTTCATTAATGTAATTTAATGCATGCATGATTCAAGTAAAGAATTATCAAAACAAATGTACTTTTTATATATACATACATTTATATATTACTCTTTAAATGTTTGAGGTCTGCAAGATTTTTGAAAGAAGTCTAATGCTCACCAAAAGTGAATTTAGTTTTACTTTATCAAAAATAAAGTAAAAGCAGTAATATTGTAAAATTAATGTACAACCCGAATTCCGGAAAAGTTGGGACGTTTTTTAAATTTTAATAAAATGAAAACTAAAAGACTTTCAAATCACATGAGCCAATATTTTATTCACAATAGAACATAGATAACATAGCAACTGTTTAAACTGAGAAAGTTTACAATTTTATGCACAAAATGAGCTCATTTCAATTTTTATTTCTGCTACAGGTCTCAAAATAGTTGGGACGGGGCATGTTTACCATGGTGTAGCATCTCCTTTTCTTTTCAAAACAGTTTGAAGACGTCTGAGCATTGAGGCTATGAGTTGCTGGAGTTTTGCTGTTGGAATTTGGTCCCATTCTTGCCTTATATAGATTTCCAGCTGCTGAAGAGTTCGTGGTCGTCTTTGACATATTTTTCGTTTAATGATGCGCCAAATGTTCTCTATAGGTGAAAGATCTGGACTGCAGGCAGGCAGTGGTTTTGCATTGTCCTGCTGAAATAAACAAGGCCTTCCCTGAAATAGACGTTGTTTGGAGGGAAGCATATGTTGCTCTAAAACCTTTATATACCTTTCAGCATTCACAGAGCCTTCCAAAACATGCAAGCTGCCCATACCGTATGCACTTATGCACCCCCATACCATCAGAGATGCTGGCTTTTGAACTGAACGCTGATAACATGCTGGAAGGTCTCCCTCCTCTTTAGCCCGGAGGACACGGCGTCCGTGATTTCCAACAAGAATGTCAAATTTGGACTCGTCTGACCATAAAACACTATTCCACTTTGAAATAGTCCATTTTAAATGAGCCTTGGTTCACAGGACACGACGGCGCTTCTGGACCATGTTCACATATGGCTTCCTTTTTGCATGATAGAGCTTTAGTTGGCATCTGCTGATGGCACGGCAGATTGTGTTTACCGACAGTGGTTTCTGAAAGTATTCCTGGGCCCATTTAGTAATGTCATTGACACAATCATGCCGATGAGTGATGCAGTGACGTCTGAGAGCCCGAAGACCACGGGCATCCAATAAAGGTCTCCGGCCTTGTCCCTTACTGGAGATTTCTCCAGTTTCTCTGAATCTTTTGATGATGTTATGCACTGTAGATGATGAGATTTGCAAAGCCTTTGCAATTTGACGTTGAGGAACATTGTTTTTAAAGTTTTCCACAATTTTTTTACGCAGTCTTTCAAAGATTGGAGAGCCTCTGCCCATCTTTACTTCTGAGAGACTCTGCTTCTCTAAGACAAAGCTTTTATAGCTAATCATGTTACAGACCTGATATCAATTAACTTAATTAATCACTAGATGTTCTCCCAGCTGAATCTTTTCAAAACTGCTTGCTTTTTTAGCCATTTGTTGCCCCCGTGCCAACCTTTTTGAGACCTGTAGCAGGCATTAAATTTTAAATGAGCTAATTAAGTGGATAAAAGTGTAAAATTTCTCAGTTTAAACATTTGCTACGTTATCTATGTTCTATTGTGAATAAAATATTGGCTCATGTGATTTGAAATTCCTTTAGTTTTCATTTTATTAAAATTTAAAAAACGTCCCAACTTTTCCGGAATTCGGGTTGTATATATTAAAATTTTAAATAACTGTTTTTTAAAAGCCATTGCTCAACATGGGTTATATAAAAATGTAAAAGTGTTCATTGCAACTTTTGATCATCTAATGCACCCTTGCTAAATAAAATTTCTTTAAACACACACACACACACACACACACACACACACACACACACACACACACACACACACACACACACACACACACACACACAGGTAGTGTACCCTATAATATCACATTATATTAGTCTGTGGAGTTTATGACAATTTTATATACATTTCAAACTTAATATGCTTTAACGCGTACATACATAAACTAATCATGTTTGAATTTCATAAATGACAATTTTAATTTTGCTTTGTTAAATCTGCAGTGGCTATGCATGTGATTAAATGTGGTTGTGTGTGGCTTTGAGTACAAAATGAAATCTTCTGATAGACAGTGGCAGCTATTGATTTCAGAGCTCAGAAGGTGAACTCATTGTGATCTTAATCATAAAACACATTTAAGATCAGATATTACTGCAGATATTGCTAGCTGGTTAGGAGGTTTCCTCATCTTTATATAATATCAAATCATATTTATTAACATATAAACACAAAGGTATTGACTTTTATTTTACTTTATATTCTATTAAAAAACTTACTATTGTTATTTTAAAATGTTCTGGTATCTTGTGTAAAACAAAGAATTACACCCAGAGTGTAACGTTAAATTAAATGTACAACTTTAGAATTCAAAATACTAAAATAGTATTTTCTTGTCAAATGTACCCCAATAATCTTTTTTTTTTTGTATAATGTCTAAATACATTTCCTTCATATTGATTTATGCATAAACACACACTCATAAACATACAACTGGGATGCTTCAGATCAAATGAGCTCTAGTCATCCATCATACTTGCCCTTGTCAATCAATCACCATGAGTGACAGCTGTGAGCTTTCTCTGTTCCCACGTTATCCGCCATTCCCGGGTTTAAAGTCTAGTGTCAGACTGAATAGGAGTCACTGTAATGGAAAGAGAACAGAAAGATATAGTGAATCTCCCTTTCCATCTGACTTTACATTCAGCTGACCTTGACAGTGCTCTCTCTCTGTAAAGTGGAAAGAGATTGCTGGGGCCCCTGGTATCCAGGCCAATCATCAGGGGGCTAAACACCCCTGCGCCCTCAGAAAAATTCCTGTTTAGTTTCCGATTACAGAGATTCTTGCATTTTATTCGCAAAGACTCGGTGCTCTGGCAAGCCGAAACGGCGGTCTGGATAACTACCCATTATCCTGCAGTCCCGCTCCACCGGCTCGGCCAATAAAACCCCAATCTCCCCCTAAACAGTGGATATGTTAGCGTGAGTGTGTGTCACTCCTGCTATAGGCTTTGCATTACAATTCTCAGTTTGTCTGTGAATGTCTTTGGCTATAATAACGTAATTGATGTGAGAGAATTGTGTGTGTAATCTAAATGATTGTGGATGGGCGATATAATAGCAATATGATAGCCGCCTTTCCCTGACTGCTGAGCCAAATAATACTGTCACAGTGTCATGTTAGCCCTGGGTAAAATGGGACTCATAAGAGACAGCAATTTCCTTCCACTCTCCTCCAATGTCGCTATAAAATCAATTAACCATCACGACTGACCTTTCTCTCTCTATAAGCTTTTAGATCATCACACGCACAATGTAAAACTGACATTTATATAAAAAAGAGAGGGTAAGTAAATAAAGAGATAAAAAGGAATGGTAAAACATAACGTGGGGAATTCAGTGAGCAGTTGCACGCTTATTCGCAATCCAGTTTGACCAGGTACTAAATGTGCAAACACACCTGCTTTTTATTCAAATTGGGCTCAATATTCAATTCAATTCAATTCAAGTTTATTTGTATAGCGCTTTTTACAATACAAATCGTTACAAAGCAACTTTACAGAAAATTATGTTTCTACAATATTTAGTAGTAGCTAGTAGTTTGTGCACGTTTGACAGGATTTTAGAAAAATAAAAATAATAATAATAATACAAGACGTAGTCAGCTAGATGATGAACTATCAATATTATTAATTAATAGTAATTATAGGATGCAGTCACACATGTAGCAATAATTGTTAGTTCTGTTTGTTGATTCAAGGTTAGCATCATCTGGGGTCCTCTGAGGGTCAGCATCATCTCTTCTCAGGTGTTCTGGATCCAGACTGGAGCTTGTGTAAATCCTAGTTACCACGGGATGTAAATCCCGTGGCAAAACATAGAAACAAAATAGAGACATCATTAGCATAGCTGCTGATCCAACAAAGTAAAATTAGTTTAACCCAAGCTAAAGAATAAAAATGCAGATGCAACTACACTCACAATTTAAGAGATACATTATTCGAATGCTTGGCGAAAGAGATGCGTTTTTAATCTAGATTTAAACAGAGAGAGTGTGTCTGAACCCCGAGCATTATCAGGAAGGCTATTCCAGAGTTTGGGAGCCAAATGTGAAAAAGCTCTACCTCCTTTAGTGGACTTTGCTATCCTAGGAACTACCAAAAGTCCAGCGTTTTGTGACCTTAGGGTGCGTGATGGGTTGTAGCGTGGTAGAAGGCTAGTTAGGTACGCAGGAGCTAAACCATTTAGGGCCTTATAGGTAAGTAATGATAATTTGTAACTGATACGGAACTTAATAGGTAGCCAGTGCAGAGACTGTAAAATTGGGGTAATATGATCATATTTTCTTGACCTGGTAAGGACTCTAGCTGCTGCATTTTGGACTACCTGTAGCTTGTTTATTGACGAAGCAGGACAACCACCTAGAAGTCCATTACAATAGTCCAGTCTAGAGGTAATGAAAGCATGAACTAGCTTTTCTGCATCAGAAGCAGATAACATGTTTCGTAGCTTGGCAATGTTTCTAAGATGGAAGAATGCGGTTTTTGTAACATTGGAAATATGATTTTCAAAAGACAAATTGCTGTCCAATATAACACCCAGATTTCTGACTGTAGAGGAAGTCACAGTACATCCGTCTAGTTGCAGATTGTAATCTACAAGATTCTGTGTGGTGTTTTTTGGTCCAATAATTAATATCTCTGTCTTATCCGAATTTAATTGGAGAAAATTATTTGTCATCCAATCTTTTACATTTTTAACACACTCTGTTAGCTTAGATAATTGGGAAGTTTCATCTGGTCTCGTTGAGATATATAGCTGAGTATCATCAGCATAACAGTGGAAGCTAATTCCGTATTTTCTAATAATATTACCAAGGGGCAACATGTATATTGAAAATAGAAGGGGACCTAGGACGGATCCTTGTGGCACTCCATATTTTACTGATGATAAATGAGATGACACCCCGTTTAAGTAAAAAAAATGGTAGCGATCGGACAGGTAGGATCTAAACCATCTTAGAGCCTGCCCTTGAATACCTGTATAGTTTTGTAATCGATCTATGAGTATGTCATGATCTATGGTGTCGAACGCAGCACTAAGATCAAGTAAGACTAGAAATGAGATGCAGCCTTGATCTGACGCAAGAAGCAGGTCATTTGTAATTTTAACAAGTGCAGTTTCTGTGCTATGGTGGGGCCTAAAACCTGACTGAAATTCTTCATACAGATCATTTTTATGCAGGAAGGTGCTCAATTGAGCAGACACAACTTTTTCTAAAATTTTAGACATAAATGGAAGATTTGAAATAGGCCTATAATTTGCCAGTACACTAGGATCTAGTTTTGGTTTCTTAATAAGAGGCTTGATAACCGCCAGCTTGAATGGTTTTGGGACGTGACCTAAAGATAACGACGAGTTAATGATATTGAGAAGCGGTTCTTCGGCTACAGGTAACAGCTCTTTTAGTAATTTAGTGGGTACAGGATCTAATAAACATGTTGTTGGTTTAGATACAGTGATAAGTTTATTTAGCTCTTCCTGTCCTATATTTGTAAAGCACTGCAGTTTATCTTTGGGTGCGATGGATGAAACTGAAGTGTTAGACGCTGTAGAATCTACATTCGCTATTGTATTTCTAATGTTATCTATTTTATCAGTGAAGAAATTCATAAAGTCATTACTATTTAACGTTGGTGGAATATTTGAATCAGGTGGCGTCTGGTAATTTGTTAATTTAGCCACTGTGCTAAATAAAAACCTTGGATTGTTTTGGTTATTTTCAATGAGTTTGTGGATATGCTCTGCCCTAGCAGTTTTTAGAGCCTGTCTATACCTGGACATACTGTTTTTCCATGCAATTTTAAAAACTTCCAAGTTAGTTTTTCTCCATTTGCGTTCAAGACTACGAGTTACTTTCTTGAGAGAGTGAGTATTACTGTTATACCATGGCACAGTACGTTTTTCTCTAACCTTTTTCAATTTGATGGGGGCAACAGCTTCTAATGTATTAGAGAAAATAGTGCCCATGTTGTCAGTAATTTCGTCTAATTCATGTGTATTTTTGGGTACAAATAGCAGTTGAGATAGATCAGGCAGGTTATTTGCGAATCTGTCTTTGGTGGCTGAACAATAGTTCTGCCCAGACGGTAACGCTGAGACATATAGTTAATATCAGTTATACGCAGCATGCACGATACAAGGAAATGGTCTGTAATATCATCACTTTGGGGTACAATATCTATAGCAGCAAGATCGATTCCATGCGATATAATTAGATCTAGTGTATGATTAAAACGATGAGTGGGCCCGGTGACATTTTGCTTGACTCCAAAGGAGTTTATTAGGTCAGTAAACGCAAGTCCTAATGTATCATTTGCATTATCAACGTGAATATTAAAATCTCCCATGATTAGCGCCTTATCAACTGTAACTAGAAGGTCTGAGAGGAAATCTGCAAATTCTTTTAGGAATTCTGTATACGGCCCTGGAGGTCTATACACAGTAGCCAGAGCAAGAGATACATTAGATTTCTTTTGCATGTCTGACAGTGTAACATTTAGCAAAAGTATTTCAAAAGAGTTAAACCTGTATCCTGTTTTCTGGGTAACATTGAGAATATCACTATATATTGTTGCAACACCTCCTCCACGACCAGTCTGACGGGGCTCATGCTTATAACAGTAGTTTGGTGGAGTAGACTCATTTAGACCAAAATAATCATTTGGTTTTAGCCAGGTTTCAGTCAAGCAGAGTACATCAAAACTATTTTCTGTGATCATTTCATTTACAATAACTGCTTTGGGTGTGAGTGATCTAATATTTATGAGCCCAAACTTTAAAAATTTTTTTGTTCATTTACTTTACATTTTTCTGGTTTAATTACGATAAGATTTTTTCTAGATCCTACTTTATATTTTGACCTCACTATTCGGGGAACAGACACAGTCTTAATAGTTTTTACAGCACAAGTACTTTTATCATTTAAGCGGGTGGAACAAAAGTCATCATAATAGTTATTAGAGAATTGTCTTACTAGTCACATGGAGCGAAGTGTCCTGGAGATGTTGTCAGAGAGCAGCTCCGCTCCGATTCTGCTGGGGTGTAATCCATCAGCGCGAAACAGCCTAGGACGCTCCCAGAAAAGATTCCAGTTATTAACAAATAGCAGTTTCTGTTCTTTACACCATGACAACAACCATTCATTTAAAGCAAAAAGTCTACTGAACCTTTCGTGTCCTCGTCGATACGTGGGCAGTGGTCCAGACACGACGATCGTCGCCGCGGGCGTCATGCTGCGAACCGTCTCGATCAGGCTGCTGAAGTCCCTCTTCAGCGTCTCCGTCTGCCGCAGCGTGGTGTCGTTAACCCCGGCGTGAAGCACGACCGCTCTGGGGCTCTCGTCGACCTTCAGGATCGCGGGTATCTGCGCAGAAACATCGAGAACACGAGCACCAGGCAAACAATGAGTGTGCACTTTACCTTCGGCTAACGTAGCACTTACGTGTCGGACGATGCAGTCTCCGATGATCACAGCGTCGCGTCCTGTCTCGCAGAGGGGAGCGAAGCGGTTCCGGATGGAGATGTCGAAGGCAGGAGGGGGAGAAGTCGTCGCCCGGGACCCGGCTCGCGTCCTCCGCTGTGGATGCACCCAGGGTCCGTGGTGTCCCAGCGTCGCAGTGAAGGACATCTGGGAAGATCGCGTCCTGGGTGCACCGGGCCTGTGCAGAGAAACACACGGAGTAGACGTGGTGGGACTGTTAGCAGATCGCTGTATACTTACCCCGGACTTGTGAGCGTCAGCCCGGGATGATTCCAGCGCGGCTCTCCGCTCTCTCAGCTGGGCCTGCCTCACCTCCAGGTCGCGAATCTGCTTTCCCACGGCCTCGAGCTTGAGCTGCACAGAGTGGAGACATTCATCCGCCATTAAAGCAAGTAACAGTGAGTACAGCAGTGGTAATGTGTGTGAATAGAGTATTAGCAATGTTAGCGCAGTTAGCTGCAACCACGCCGCTGATGCTAACGGGCTAAAAGCTAATAGCGGACCCGGGAGATCAAAATAAAACTAGTGATAGCGAGGCGCTCTGATTGTTTTTGTTGTAGAATACAATAGAGGATATATTCACACGTTATATAAACGGAAACGATGATGTATAAAATTGATTTTTGAGTTAAAAATAGTCAATGAAAAGAATATAGTGACGGAGCTCAAACGCAGTACAGCCGCCGTATAGTACAGTAATATAGATTGCAATCAATGCTCTGATTTTACCACCTTCTTTCCGCAGAATGAAAGCGCTCAGAACAGATACGCAAGATCAGTAATTGTGCTGTCCAATTTGCAATTTTGAAGCTACAGTTGCATCATTCCCTGATTTGTGCAATTCTAGTTTTAAAACAGTGTCGTGTGTGCAAATAAACAAAGCAAATAAGCAAATAATTAATTTATTTCTTTTAGGTTAATTAACTTCTTTTAGGTAGGATTCTGCCTGGCCCTCTTAACCATGAACAACTTCACTGGTTTTTCCCCTTTCTGAAGCTAAAATACAAAATACAATATAAAATACTATACAATCAGTGATAATACTCTGGCATTGCCGATTTGCAGAATATCCTAATTTAATATTCCTGAATCTTTAGATATTATATTAATATTAAATGGCCATTCAAAAAAAAGGTATTACTTAAATCTTGTATTCTAGTTTGATTTTCTTTTCCCAAAAAATGCTAAAGTTATTGCATTGTACTAAAACTACTAAATTGACTTTTCTCACATACTTCCTCAAAAACATTTGATATTTTTTGTATTTTGCTTTCTTCCCCCACTTTTCTCCCACTTACACTTGTCCCTGGATCAAAAATGACCAGCCATTTAAAATGTATCATTATGTTATATTATGACCAAATATTGGATGATCCACCCATTGTGGATTATTTTGGCAGTGGTCCCTCAAAAGTGATTCATCAGCTCAGTTCAAAAAAGAAATACAAAACCTGTGTGAACTAAAAGAAAATAAGTTGATTAAATGATTAAATCTAAGATTGATGATATGGTATAATGAGAGATTTAAAAGCTATTTTTTGTCCTGGAATACCAAATTATACAAGTATTTTCAGCACATCAAAAATGGTAAGGCAGGATGGTACAGAAGGCCCAATTTATCAACTAAAAAGGGACTTGACAGGGGAAAATGGCCAAAGAAAAACTGTTGAGGAAGTGTATATACAGTAGTTGTAAGTTGTACTCAGCTGCTCGATGACTTTGTGCTGTTTACTTTGTCATATATTATTATTGAGGATAAAGCAAAATAAATGAATGTTCTCTAATGATAACTTCCCATCTGTTGCATCACAGTGTGCTGGAAAGAGCTGCGAGGTAAGAGCATGCTGTGAACGCACTGCCAACCTAATCCTGTACTTTTTTTTAAAATGTAAAGTCACCTTTATTTATGAAGTGCTTTATACAATACACATTGTTTCAAATCAGATTTGAAGAATTAAACAGGAAAGTAGCAGTAGTAGTTGTACAATTTCAACAGTTATAACATAACTTCCATTTCAGCTAAAAACAAATCAGCTTTATAGAAGACGTGTCAATATTTATGTCAAGTCAGTTGTAAATTCGATTCAGTTCAGTGGCTGTCATCCATTACAAAACTAATTCTATTCAGCTACAAAGATATTTGTAAAAATAATTAAATTCCACTCAATGACTTGCCAAATTTCTCAATGATTAAATGACTACCGAAGACAATAGCATGTTATAATGCATATGTAATTCAGTACATTCTCCTTAATAACATCTGGTTTCTAAATATTCTGACATTTGAAGCAATGTACTGGTAATAACCTTTATAACCACGACACTGAGCTGTCTGACAACAAACAGATTTCCGATATCGGTTGCAGTCTGAAATACTGATATATTCATTCAGTGGTTCACACACTCCTGAACATTAAATCACTGTGCCAGACACCATCTGAAAGACATATGTCTGAGTCCACACATACACAGCAGTTTCACATGCTGGACGTGGGACACAGAGGTTTGTATGGTCACAAAGAAAACAGGTGAGAGTCTCCAAAAGTGATAATTCCCATGTACCTCCGTGACCCGGGAGAAATGGTCACCCTGCTGAGTGTGTGTGTGTTTGGTGTGGAATATGAGAAATTCATCTCAAAATATTGACAATTCACTCTACTTAAGCTTAATCTCGGCTGCCAAACTGACACATAGTGTTTTCAGTAATGTAATTTATTAAAGACCTCATTCTCAATACTTCTTTCTGTTTCTCAGCATAGTGAGTGTACGTAGATGTAATCTCTCTCTTAAATCATGGTATTACATTATTGTATTACCATGGTAATACCATGTTTTTTGGACATGTGTTACTGATTACAGTGATACAGCAATATGATGATATGCTAGAATGTGATTTTAAATTCTATGATGGAATATAGCCTACCAAAGCACCATGGTATTAGCATCCCTGTGCCATAGTATGACCAAATATTTTATCCATCCATCCATCCATCATTTTGTCCAATTTTTTGGAATGTCCCATTGAATGTCTTTAATATAATCAATACTAATGTATAGGCATTTTTAGAAATGCACTTGATTCTTGAAGTGCTGCATGTATTCTTCAAAATGAATGAATTTGGCTTCAGCAAATTGAGTGTTCGGTTTGAAATTGATTTGATCCAAAGGCAATTATGGGAGAGGTAAAGACAAAATGAACAGGTCCGGGCATGTTCTACAGGATAAAATGTATGACATCATACTTCCATTAGAGTCTCCATATTGGTGCAACATCTTTGAATGAAGAGCACATATCTTACATTTTCAAACATAATTGTCTCTTTATGAAGCTAAAAAGAGAATAAATTAGTTATTTTATCAGAAAATGTGGTTTGTAGCAATGTGTCACATTAATAGAGATATTAGGAATATAGATAAAAAAGTAGGACAAGAACAAGACAAGGAGTTTTTGACCTATGAAGAAGACTGTAAAGAAAATACATCATATCAGCAATTCTTTGTAGGTTTAGACAACTATAGACCTACTTTATATATACACAAAAAACAGAGATCAGTCGTGATAAATACTAGTTTCACATTAAAACCATTAAAAATGATGTTGTAGGGCAGCACAATGCAGAATATGTATACACACTAACAATTGAAGGTTTCGGGTCAGTAAGACCCCCCCCCCCCAGTATATATATATATATATATATATATATATATATATACTGCTTTTACTGTATTTCTTTTGTTTTTACAGTACCAATCCCAAACATTTGATTTTAATATGATATATATAATTTATTACATTAGCTATATATATATATAATATATATATATATATATATATATATATATATATATATATATTTATTTATATATATATATATCATAATAATATTATATAAACAATTTACTTTTACTTAATTTACTTTTTTTTTCAAGCTTTCTGAGTTTTAATTACTAAAGACTTTGAGAGATAAAACAACAAATGATGAGGAAAAGAGTGTGTGGTGTTCTGTGTGGCTTCAGTTTCTGTATAGACTACTGGGGCACAAAAAGACACACCTTTGGCCAGTGCTAATCACAAACAATATAAATACACACTATTCATTTTAATAATTAAATTGACAGAATGACTCTTAAGTGTAGGCTTTACACATTTCATCTGTTCATCTGCATCCATTTTTCAAACTGGAAAAGCAGCATTGTAGCACAAGCACACTCACCTAATCAGACTTTCCCACGCTCTACACTGAGGGAAGATAGGGGGTATCTGTGACCAATTGATCTTCGGCCCTGTCCAACAAATCTAGCACTGATCACCTGAAAACAGGAAACAGGTGGTATCATGGGTTATGTCTCCACTCCTGTTCACACCCTCCACACACACACACACACACACACACACACACACACACACACACACACACACACACACACACACAGACACACACACACACACACACACACACACACACACACACACACACACTCATGCCTCATGTCGACATTTATGGGCCTGTAGTTTGAAGTAAACACATGGTAAGGAAAGTAAACATGCTCATTCCAGCAAAAACACAAAAACAACACCAACCAGTTACAGCAGGACAGCACAGGAAACCACCATTGCCACTGCCTTTAAATTATACAGAGTGCTATCATGAAATGAATATGATTTCAGAATGAAATGCATGCATTACTTTTGATAGTTTGAATTTGAATTGTACATTTTAAACCTTATCGTATGTATTAAACATAACAGGAATAGTTGACCCAAAAATGAAAACATGCTGAAACTTTAGTCACCTTCAAGCCATCCATGATCAGTTTGTTTCTTCATCTGATGTTAATTGATATCCTGGATTTGTGTGGATTATTGGAAAGTGTTTAACAGCCATTCTCAATCTGATGGCACCCATTCACTTTAGAGGATTCAATGGTGAGCAATTGATGTAATGCTATATTTCTCCAAATCTGTTCTGAAAACGAAACAAACTTATCTACATCTTGGATGGCTTGGGGGTGAGTACATTTTAAGTAGATAATGTGTAGATCACAGTAAGAACACACAGAATAATTTCAAGAATCATCATATCATCAATAATAATGCATGAATAGCAATAAGAAGTCAATTTAAAAAAGCATTTTAATTTAGAGCAGAATTTCTGAGAATTAGGGCTGCGGATCTACAAACATGCAGATCAATTTTATGCTGTGCATTCATATGTGTGCTGTTATCTATATGGGACCTTTTCACAGACCACATGAAAGCAGCTGCTGTCTCAAAAGAATACATTCAGAGATAACAGCGGATAAAGTAACACCAGTAATGTCATCTAGTAAGCATTCAGACCATGAGGAGAGAGCATGCCAAACCAATTATGCTGCCCCTGAAGAAAATGTGACAGACAATGCATTGAGGGATGACCTAATCAATTATTGTTAGCATAGAAATAGCAGATATAAAAAAGATCATGAGGAAAGATATTTGTCATGCATGACACATTTGCAGCGATTCTTTAGACACGCTATGTAACTTACATAAGCAGTTTGTGACAGCAGTGAACGGGAATGTACATATTACATAGACTTCAAAATCTGACAGATGAAACAAGCTGAAATGAAAGCAGTAATTTTCAAGAGATAAATCATGTTGATTACGCATTGTTGAAATATAAATGATAACATTCATATGGACAGCAATAACCTCATTACAACAGAAAATCACATTAAAAAAACTGATCTTGAATTTTGTATAAAAACAGCAATTGTTTTAAGTATATAAACGATATTACAAATGCCCAGATGTGACAGCTCTTTGGCTAGTTATTATGTGATTGAATTTCTGTATGCATAAAAAAGCGTATAAAAACATGCTTAAATTGTTTCATAATCTCATAACTTGACTCACTCCCACTCGTGTCTGTGTGCAGGTAAATATAATGTGAATTTTAAGGAACTACAATTAACCTTTAAATGGTTTCAAAACAATTGAGGAGATGAGAGAAAAGTGAAATTTTAAATAATATAAACTGCAGATATTCAGAACAACCAAAGTATAAAGACATGCATGAGAAAACTGACCTCAAAGCAAATGTTACTATCTTTTATTTTAATGGACAATAAAAACTGTCAAATTAAAAAGTACTATGTGAAGAAACATGAAAATGTATAATTTGAGTCCTAATGAGTTGGAAAATAGCAATAAAATAATTTTACAATGTATTTTTATGTTCATATGTTCATGCTAATTTAAGTTGAAAATTAATTAGATTTAAAGAAATTCAACTCGTTTGTTTGTGTGGATGTGTATATACAGTATATAATTAATCAGGCCTAAATTGGTGATTCAATCAGGAGCTTAACCCCTCTGAATGTGGTCAAGTGGGTTTGGGGTGTGTGAGGTCTGGGGGTTTAGGGGTTGTTCAGGCTTGGCTGGTAAAACACAGTAGCAGGTGAGCTGGGACGATGTGGCAAGGTGGCCTCTTGGCTGAGTAATATCCCAGAGTGCACTGTAAATCTCTGCCTGCTGTTTTACTGCTGCTCCAGGCCGGCTCGCCGCTAAATCACCGGCTATGGAGCGATGACGGGAAGAATGACTGTTTTCATAACCTTGCTCGGCTGTCAGTGATACGAACACACAAACCACATACACATTCCCCTGTCTTTTCCTGGTGTAAACACACTTTTCCTTTCATTAAAACAGCTGAAGACAAGTAGAAAAGTGTATAAAGCTTCAAATAAAAGCTGTGTAATATTGCATATGTCATACATTCTTTCTGTGATTCATTTCACATTTCCATTTTTTTTGTGAAGTGGTTCCAAATATTAAATGATTGTTTTTCATAGGCATTACCACAGTATTTTTTGAAGCACATTGGAGTGCTACATAACTGCATATTCATAAGGCAATCGTTGAGCAACATGGTAGAAATTTCAAAGTGTAATTATATTAATACCATTACTGATCGCATGGTATTTTTTTGTAAGGCCATCTCTCTGTTCTCACACTTTAAATTTGTCAGATGGTGCAGAAGATGGTCCACTAGAGACTGAAGCTATATTTTGTAAACCACCCAAGGATACATGATACCTCTGTCTTTTTGTGGGAACAAAAAAAAAACAGATAAATTCAAAAGATTTAAATTTATCACCATTAAAACATAAAGACAATTTAAGTACTGACATGGACAAGAATCAAAAATCTTTTGTAAGATTTACAGGATATAAAAACTGGTGGTATCAAGATTTTTAGAGACCCTTTCTGTGCTTTGGACCATGAGTCCTCTGCAAACAGCTGGTGACTGAAAATGATTAACCAGACCTTCAGATGAATTAGTCAGACTATCATCATGAAACCGAAGCCGTGACTGAAATTTCAGAATGACTATCAAACAAGAAACAAAACAAAAACATAAGGTGGCCTTGAATTTATTCATCAGTTGTTGATTGGATTTTGAAAAGTAAGACTTGCAGCATACTAGAAAGGAAGCAGATCTGAACGTAGTTACCTTAACTGTAGCCCAGTCTTGTCTGCAGGATATCACAAGAGCAAAGTACAACATTTAGATTTTTTATAATAAAAGAAATAAAGGTTCAGTTTTATTTTAAAGTGTCCTAGTTTCAGTGTACATAACTAAGTACTAAGCAGTTAACAACTTGCACTTACTATTTGGGTTAGAATTAGAGTATGGTTTAAGTACGCACTGTTCATCTCACATCTTCTGAAGATCACATGACCAGCTTAATACTCCTCCCATTATCAGAGACGTTTAACAGCAAAATTACTTTAATGCTGACAAATATGCCTGCAAAACATACAATGGTAACAAAAAAATAAATAAAAAAGGTAATTGTGACTTCTCACAAAAAACAACACAACAGAGAGATGTAACGTCAAAATTCAGATAAAAAAAGTCTGAATTGTCATATATAAATTCAGAATTCTGAGATATAAACTCGGAATTGCAAGAAAAAAGTCAGAATTTCTTGTTTATATCTAGCAAATTTTTTTTTTTTTTTTTGCAGAATTACAAGATAGCAGAATTGCAGAATTGTGAGATAAAAAGTAACTACATTTTTTCCCTTTTTATTCCATGGCGGAAACATGCTTCCATAGATGTCAGTATGAAGGCAAAGACCACCATTGTAATAATAGTTCAGGAAATTGAATATTAATAACATCAGTATTAATATGAAGAGAAAAATAAATAAAAGCTTGGCATCATGGTTTTGATAGTTAGCTTCACCAGCATTCTTCATGTATTTTCTTTTATTTCCTCTTTTTTTATGAAATCAAATGTTTTGCAAACACTGTATGAAATTGCAAAAACCTTATTGATAACACTTTATGAAGTGCACTTTTAAATATTAATTAGTTGCTGATCAGCACAACAAATACAGAATTTCTGTGTTTGGCATGGTATAGTCCTTTGAATAAAGTAAACATATACCATGTATTTCCATAATTTCCACAGCGAACCTGCCTTCTCTCGTGTCTGTGATCTCTTTCTGGTCACCTGGAAATGCTCTCCTGATCCACTGTTTGCTAGAGCAGCAGGAATGACCATTATCCACCACGGATCACAAAGAAAGGCCTGCAAACTCCGGATACAGAGTAAGAGTGAGAAAAAGGGGAAGAAGAGAAAGAAAGAGAGAGGGTCACACTTCTCTGACATGCATTCATCCGATGGGTCGTTTCATCCCTGAAAAACAAAAACACCACAGAAGAAAAGCAAAACTGGAAACCTGCAGGAAGGAAAAAAGAAATCCAACCAGGGGGGAATAAGCAGCAATTTAACCTCACACACACACACAAAAACAGATGTGTACACACACACACACACACACACACACACACACACACACACACACACACACACACACACACACACATACTTGATGTCGCATGAAAGCCATCATAAACTCAAGCTCTCTCTCCCCCTCTCACTCTGAACTGTGTGATAAATGTTTAATTAGGAGACTAATTGTGTGTATAATTAACAGTCATCAATCTCATAACATCGGAGAGTAATCATCAGCTAATGCTATCTGATGTGTACTCACACACACACACACACACACACACACACACACACACACACACACACACACACACACACACACACACACACACACACACACACACACACACACACAAGCACCCTTGCAAAATATGCGATGCATATTTAATGTGATTTAAATGTCCATTTACACTCTATTATTTCACTTTATAAGAAAAAAATCATGCATAAATTATATATTTACATTTTGGAAGAAAATATGAGTGTGGTGGTTGCCATGCAAATCTTGTTGCCATATGCTAAGGTGTTGGTGGTGGTTGCTAGGGCACTGCAATGCATTTGCCATGCTGCATGAATGTTTTTTGCATTGCAATGAAGTTGCCCACTGGCTCTGGTCCCTACGTCATGCAAACCTATAGCTATTTAATTTCATTGTCCATAAAGCAATAAAAAAGTGTGATCACTTAGAAAAGCTTTTGCAAACACCACTAATGAGTTATAATTATATGTCTGTATCATTACCTGACTGTTCACTGGATTATCCATAAGGTCAAACTCAACGAAACATAAAATCAAATGTACATGATTAGCATCAAGACATATCACCATATGCTGTGATCTTAGAAAAAATGGAAAGCAATTTGTTTTAGTGTAATTGCCTTTCAAAATAGTGTTTTTAAATAAAAAATGTTAATAGCACTGTATGGCGGTAAAGAGTGTAATATTCTACGCATTCGAGATGTTTTATTAAGTTCTGTTTTTTGCAAAGTGAGGATCACACCGGGGCCTGAATTTTGCATGTAAATCTCACTGCAGATGTCAAAAAATTACACATCTTATACTGTCAAGTATGACAGGAGAGTGACATCCTTAAATTATTCCCTAGACATGGTCTCGGCACACAAGCACACTGTCTGCGGATGCTGAAAGAGAGAAAAAACCCGATTAACGGAGTGATGGTGGATACAGATTAGGAGAAGTCAGATTATGTCAATGTCAGAACATAGATCTGGATATACTGAAATGCTTTAATGTAGCCAGATATGTTTAGTCCATTATAAGTCTCTACACACACACAGACATGCACACACATGGTCAAAGACATACGTGGTTTAACTACGATACCAGATACTCCTGAATGTCAGATAGGATCCTTCTGAATTTCCCTTCAGGGATCTATAAAACACCTTTATCTGTGTATCTGTGAGTGATATGTAGCTGCAGTGGGTCATGTGCTGTTTACACATTTGTAGAAATGACTTCTACTTGTCAACAAAGCAAATATATTCAAAGAAATATTGTGGATGCAATCGTTCAAAAGTAGATATACAATGAAATTGTGGATGTGAGGAAAAATGCAGAATGTGACTAGGTTTCTGACAAACTTTATGGTTCAAAGTAGGCCTTTTCATTTCATTCCATAGTTTTTATGTTCGTGCTTACATCAGCCTTGTCAAAAATAATTGTTGGAAGAAATATTCTCGACACAAAATGATGTTCTTGACAATCTAAATTATTATTATTATTTTTATGTAGATGGGGCCAATGATTTTTGCTAATTAAAGTTATTATTAGCAAACCATCACAAAGCATGTTTTGACATAAAAATGTTGTGGGCTGTTTTTTAATTAATTTTTTGAAGCACATCCATATATAACCACTTCAAATGAAATGGTAAAATTAATTTTTCAGGATTAATGGCATAATTTTTTGGAATATTTCTAAAATATCTTTAATACCTCAGTTATTTCTCTTAGAAAGAAATGTAATTAAATAGAGATCAAATAAAGATTTGTCTTAAATGTCTTGTCCTGACACTAAGAACCCAGTAAATGCCAAGGGAAAAAGTGCAAAATCAGACGCATATATGACCTCAAACATTTATCATCAAAGACCAAAATACAGAAGAGTTTTCAACAGACGAAGTAGATACATAACTAAGTACTGCAGTCTTTTACAAAAAGATGACAAAAAAATGGACTTCTGAGCAATAATATTTTCTTCAGGGATGATTTTTTTCTTCCAAAATCACATATAATGAGCCTGTAAGTGTGGCAAAACAAGATTCTTTCAAAGCTATTAAGATGAACATCACTGAACACAATTCTATTTAGACTACTTCTCAGACTGCACCTGAGTCTACCTGCCAAAACAGTACAGACTTCACGTTGAACCGGTTTGAAAACATACAAAGATTAAATGCTATTTGTGAGCCGTTTATTTGGATCATGTAAACAACTACACCTTGCCATATTCCAGCAGCCCGGCCTCCTTCTCATTCTCCTCTCTCTCAGGCTCCCTCACTGCCTCTGTCAGATTGACATATTGGGTTAATAAGTGCCTCTCCCTAGCCTGAGCAAACTGATTAAATATTAATCCTGAAGTGGAGGTCAGAGAAAACTAACAAACAGCCGCTTGGATGCACACACGCTCAGACATGAACACACACACATCTGCATTATCAGAAGCGTTTAAGCTGTCTAATTAATTTCTCTGCTCATATGGTGGCTTTAAATTGCACTGGCTTGTTCATGAACACATACACCAATAATCTCATATATAGACACACACACGCAAATACTCACGAGATCGTACTGAAGCATGTTCAAAACAATCAGCATAACAAAGACAACCAGTACAGTGTGTGATCATAAAATGCGTAAATAAATCTGACAAGGGTATACAGAGTCAATTAGCATTCATTCAAGTGTTATATATTATATATATATATATATATGTATATATATTTTACAAAAATATTAAGCAGTACATATATTTTCAACACTGTCATAAGGAAGTTTCTTGAGCAGCAAATCAGGATATTAGAATGATTTATGAAGGATCATGTGACAGTAATGATGTTCAATATTCAGCTTTGTCATCAAATGAATGAATACATTTTTAAAATATTTAAATCAATTTTTAAACTGCAATACTATTTAACAGCCGTATTGTATTTCTGATCAAATATATATAGCTTGGTGAGCATAAGATATTATTTCATCCCTGTCAGAGTGAAAACATCTCATCTGGCAACCTATGAAGGTCTTATAAGTCAATGAGGGTCTGACTCTAACAATTAAAACAAGTGAATGAGTAACTGAGGCGGAGGAAAAGAAGAGGTTCAAACTTCGGAAGCATCATTCCCAGTGGATGAAGAATTATGGCATAATGAGAAGTTCCCCCTCTCCCCAACCCTCCGACTGGATTTATAGCTTCACTTCTTCATGTCTTCATGGAGTCATCTGCTCACACTTACTGTATATCATGAGCTGGGTGTTGGAGAGTTTTCTCATATGGTATTATAATTATCTCTTTAACAGGATCTATTATGACGGCAGTACAAAGGGGAATCGTCTTTTACAACCTGCCATCTGTGTGTGTGAGTGAGCAGCAACTACTGGATCATTTGCTGAAGTCTGCATAAGATGTCATGAAAAATGAATTAGCATTTAATGCATGCTGTTAAATCATACACATTAGCCAGTCATGTCAACTACTGGACATTTCCTGTCAGTACTACTACAGGATCAGATTGTTTCTGGACCAAACTCACCAGTTCACAGTCAATGCAAGTACAACATTAAATAATTCAGCACAGACCATCTTTCTGCAGCCTAACAGATTTTACAGCCTAATCTTTGAGTCCTGTATAAATAGAGCTGTATAATCTTGGTTCTGGATGAACAATCAATATATCAAAAAAGAAAAATACACAGGAGAGCATTTGCTGGATTCACAATTACTGCACAGATCCTTTTAAATGGACAGTTCACTCAAAAATGAAAATTGTGTAATCATTTATTCATCTTCATGTTGTTTCAAACCACTTTTAGCTTTTTATGGAAAACATAAGGTTATATTTTGAGAAATGTTGCAGTGTTACAAAGGAAGCTGATGGTAACCAATACTATTTGCTTACCAAAGTTCTTAAAAATATTTTAATTTGTGTTTCACAGAGAAAACAAAATACATATGTTTAATGGAGCAGTTAAAAAAATGATTTTTTTTGCTGAATTTTGCTAGACATTTTGCTATCAAAGATGCAAATGAGTTTGTTTCTTCATGGGAACAGATTTAGAAAAATGTACAGTAGCACTTGCTCATCAATAGATCCACTGCAGTGAATGGGTACCTTCAGAATGGGAGTCCAAATAGCAGATAAAAACATTTGTGAGCAAGTGGCGTAATGCTAAATTTCTCCAAATCTAAATCTTTGACAGTCTGAGGGTGAGCCCATTTATAGCAAATTTTCATTTCTGGGTGAACTATTCCTTTAAGTCTCTCAAACCTCAAGGATACATGTTTTATGAATCTCAGGACTGATTCATTTAAACAAACCTGCTTATATAAGTCATTTTTTCATGACTAAATGGCATCATGGCTCATGTTGCATGTAGATGAAATGGCATAATTTTTCTTGACTATCACCAACATTGGGTACGTTTTAAATGTGACCACTTTAGTGGCAGTCTGGACCCCTGCACTGATATTACACAATGTGATATCAAGAACTTACTTAATTCCAAAGAACTATAAAGCCATTATCTCAAAAGCCTAATGAAGAGGTTTCCTTACTGATCTTAAGCTGCTTTGAAAAAGTTCTGCTGAAAATGTCACTTTCTCACTTGCTTTATGCCCTGTCTCTCAGTATCTTCCGGTTTTCACCTAAAGTACTAATGAACCTCAGTGAATGTGTTTAGCTTCCATTTCCCTCATGCATTCTCGCCCTGTCTTTCACACAATCTCTTGATAAAGCTCATGGGAACCTTTTCTTTTCAATCAAGAAAGAGCAACTATTTGTATGACCTATGAACTCTGCCAGAGAGCTGGATCCTGGACTCTTAACAAGACTATCAGAGGTACACGGCTGTGTGTTACAAGAACGAAACAAAAGATAATCAGCCTTTCAACAGAAAATAAAGACTTGTCTATTCTCAGTGTATCGCTCTCTCTTAGTCTATATAAATGTTTAATGTCTGGCAAATGAGCTTCGTACAGCGATAACTATAACTGATGTTACCTTGTTCAAGGGATCTGGGCAAATACGTGTAGGTGCATAGAAAAAGGTGAAAATTAAATCACACTCACACACTTTTAACATCTGCACATTGTAACCCACAAAGCATAATCAAAATCTACTGTTAATTAAGTTTGTAAAGATAAATAGGTAATAAGGTGGTTGAGTCTAGAGCCCACACACATAAAAACTCTATCACGCAGAAGCACTTGCAGAAAATGAGTCTTTTCCTCACCCTATACGTGGCGTGAAGAAGACAAGTTAACTCCCACGGTGAGCATGTCAGATAAATTTTCAAACTGCTGCCGTTGAAAAAACACCCTCTCAAATAATTAAAACCAATTCATGTCAATTAGTTCCACATGGAATGCAAATTAAAAGAGCATAATTAATCAGAGCTCTTCGGTAAAGGCGGGAGGAGTAATTAGCATGGTTTAATTCCGTCATTTTAATTGCATTTTTCTAATTGAAATTTCGTACACTTGTCTCACGTTCCGAGATGGCATTGTCTCAGAGAGGTGGCGGATTGTGTGATTGTGTGTCTGTTGGCGAGGGATTCATTTGAACCGGTGATGTGTGTACTTAATTTGATGATTTCTTAATATACAGTACAGACCAAAAGTTTGGACACACCTTCTCATTCAAAGAGTTTTCTTTATTTTCATGACTATGAAAATTGTAGAGTCACACTGAAGGCATCAAGGGCTATTTGACCAAGAAGGAGAGTGATGGGGTGCTGCGCCAGATGACCTGGCCTCCACAGTCACCGGACCTGAACCCAATCGAGATGGTTTAGGGGTGAGCTGGACCGCAGACAGAAGGCAAAAGGGCCAACAAGTGCTAAGCATCTCTCGGGGAACTCCTTCAAGACTGTTGGAAGACCATTTCAGGTGACTACCTCTTGAAGCTCATCAAGAGAATGCCAAAAGTGTGCAAAGCAGTAATCAAAGCAAAAAACTTTGAAGAACCTAGAATATGACATATTTTCACACTTTTTTGTTATGTATATAATTCCATATATAATTCCACATGTGTTAATTCATAGTTTTGATGCCTTCAGTGTGAATCTACAATTTTCATAGTCATGAAAATAAAGAAAACTCTTTGAATGAGAAGGTGTGTCCTAACTTATGGTCTGTACTGTATATTACAATCAAGTTGATGTCAAAGTGACAACAGGTGGAACATCCACTAAACATCCACTGCTTTGTAAGGAAGCAAGCTTACAAATGTTATGTTCAAAAGGTTTTAGATGTTACTCAAATGTATTTCAAGGTAATACCATGCTACATATCGAAAAAACATTGTATTTTCAAGGTTGATGTTCCAAAATAGGTTTTGAGGATATATTTAACCAGAAGTACCAAAAAAAAACATGTTTTTTTGGGCATGGGACAATGGTACTATCATGGAATTTTGAGACTGTACCATGGTAGTATTCTTGGAAACACCATGTAACTATGCCACATGAATTTAATTACCTCATCTTATAAAGTATTATCATCTTATACCATGGTGCAGTGCTTATATGTAAGGGTAATAAAACCATGGTATATATTATGGCATTTAAATGCAATGGTATTTCTACAGTACTCCAAAATATTTCCAAGAACACTAACAAAACATTGTACTTTTAGTAACTACTTGTAAGTGTACCATACTAATACAGTACATGTTATCTGAGAATGTCCCAATCCAGGACAAAAATGAAGGAAAAATCCAGATGTTAGATCTTCAAGTACACCAATACAGACTAATGTCTTAGCGACCGGATATTTTTCATGACTTTTTGACTCCTCACCCTGTGATGCCACTGAAAGGTCAAAGGGTCGAATCTCTGGACGGAAGCGACCCGGGTGGGAATGAAGACTATAGCGTCTCTCATCCCGTCAACCGTGCACGCATGCACACAAACTCACACAACCGCAAAGACCTGAAGCTGTAACCCCCTCTGCTTGAAACACTAATTGTTTTTGGACAGGGTAACATGAGCGAGGGATGAACCTGAGAGAGGGATCAGTCGGAAATGGAAAAGAGGAGGACAGGACCATGGGGGCCAGAGAAGTCTAATAAATTATACCTCCACTGGATAATACATTTTCACCTATGCGGAAGAGGGAGAGAGAGCAAAAAGCAGAAAGATACTTCAGGTGGTCCTCTGAAAACTCATAGCCTCTTTAGTCTTGTATGAAACTAAGGGAGAAAAAAACATCAAATAAACACATGCACAAGAAGTTTCCTTCAACCCTAAGCAGCCTTGACAGTATCATCATCATCAAACAACAAAATAGGGCAAGTTTCACTTGATAAAAATCAGTTCAAACAAACTAATAATGAAAAATACTTCTACAACATTTATTAAGTTAGCTTCAACCTTTACCAATACATTTTACAATCTTGGTTAGCATAGTTAAATATAAAAATATAATAAAAGAATACAACTGTTCACTGTTAAGTTATGTCAGCTCAGGTCCATTAAATAATATTAAAAGATGTTAACTATTGGTTTTCATCTTTCTTTTTTACTTGAAAATAATTTTACTAAATGTTGACATTTTTTGTTGGTTTTTAATTATATATATTTTTTTATAATGTTACAGTATTTATATGGCACTCCAAAGGCAAAGCAAAGGGCATTATTATTCAGTAAAAGTATATCTAAACTAAAACTACAACTAAAATTATTAATAGTTAATTTAATAGTTATTAAAGTAGAAATAAAACAAAAATATATATTTTGGATGAATTTTTTTTTTCAGTTAACTGCCAAGTGAACATTTCTAATATGTGTTTTACTGCTTAGTTCAAGCTGAAGCACAAAAATTGCTAACTGGAAATAAAATAAATCAAAATTAAAACTATTTCTAAAGTTACTTATAAAAACAAAAGTACAATGAGCAAATGTATTAAATAATGTTAAAGGTATACTCCATACCAAAATGAAAATTTTGTCATAAATCACTTACACCCATGACGTTCCAAACCCGTAAAAGCTTTGTTCGTCTTCGGAACACAATTTAAGATATTTTGGATGAAATCTGGGAGGCTTGTGAATGTCCCATAGACTGCCAAGTTATACTGTCAAAGTCCAAAAAAGTATGAAAGAGTTCGTCAGAACAGTCCATCTGCGATCAGTGGTTCAGCCATAACATTATGCTCTTCTGTTTCACATACACATAGAAACAGCTCATGCTTGTGGTGTGGCTTACACAGAAGAGCGTAGGCAGTTTGAGTGATGTGGAGAGACACAGAGGAGACTGTTGACTGAATTGTTGAATGAAGTCATTATTTTTGTTTTATTTGCGTACAAAAAGTATTCTCGTTGCTTCAACGTAACTTACTTGGCAGTCTATGGAAAAGTCACAAGCCTTCCGGTTTTCATCCAAAATATCTTAAACTGTGTTCCCAAGATAAATGAAGCTTTTACGGGTTTGGAACGACATGGGGTAAGTGATTAATGACCAAATGTACATTTTTGGGTGGAGTATCCCTTTAACATATGAAATATCTTTCATCTATGGAACACAAAAGCAGTTAGAACAGCATGAAAATTCTTCAAAATATCTAATTTTGCATTCCACTGAAGAATAAAAGTCAGATGGGTTTGGAACGACATGAGGGCGAGTAAGTGAAGAGAGAATTTTAATTTTTGGGTGAACTATCCTTTTAACTAGGGTTCTAGTTGAACACTCTTTCAACAAGGTAAATGAGCTTAATTGAATGCTTTACACCATTAAAACTGCCCCAGCAGAGAGGACGCCAACCTGTGTGAGTGTGTTCCTACTGTAATGGCTTTTCAGTGTGTATATGAATGCAAACGACCCTCTTTTAAAAGCTCCCCCTCCCCACAAAACATCCATTAAGACATTTCATTTCACCAGCCACAAAACGAGAGGGACTCCAATAAGTAACATATTAGACCACTTTAGCTGCATGGTCAACCCTGTTATGATGCAGAGAGTGGATTTATTTGGATGTGTGCATAGGTTAAAGAATCATTTATATGCATAAAAACTCAACCTCTGCCACTAAATAACACTCTGGTTTAATTAGATTTGAAGGTCAGCATGTGCTGATTGGAAAGAGCATGTTAAATTATCATAAAACCCTTGGAAAAGTGTCAACATATTCCGATTTGACAGACCCTTATGTTTAATTCAATTGAAAAAGTGTGCATTAGTGCAAGCAAACCTTTCAGCACATTTTTGCACTGTTTTGTCACGTAGCCTAAAAAACACACTTCATGTGGTAAAATCTAAATTAACTAGTTTTGTTCAAGACTAAATATGATTTAATATTGCTGTATCAACAAGAGTGCATTATGTTAGATCAGGTAGAACCTATGTGTATAAAATATGAAAGTTTACTTTTTACACTTTAGACATTTGGTGAAACTGTTGGAGACAAACACAATGTAATGAACTGAAAAGTTTGATTTTTAAATATTAAGTCTTATGTCTGCATTAAATGAATAATAAAAAAAAAAAAAATATATATATATATATATATATATATATATATATATATATAAAAATGTCATTTATTCCTCTGATGGCAAAGTTTTCAGCATCATTACTCCAGACTTCAGTGTCACATGATATTTAAGAAGATCTAAGCTGATTTCCTGCTCAAGAAATATTTTAAGTTATTGTCAATTTTTAAAAACAGTTGTGCTGCTTATATTTTTATGGAAATAGTGATAGCATTATAAATGTCTTCAATGTCACTTTTGATTAATTTAATGCAGACTTGCTGAATAAAAGTAATATTTTATCATTCTGTAAACAAACAGACATCTCTGCAATGCAAACATCAGAACAGTTGAACATGTTATTCAAAACTGCAAAGACAGTCAAATTTAAGTTCTTTTCTTTTATTTATTTATAGCAATAATTGATTGCAATATTCTCTCTGTATCTGTATATTCTCTTTGTAATAGCCTTGATTGAATGCCTCATTAACCTCATTTAAAGTAAACAAACTGACAGTATAGTTAACTAAATCTTTTGCATATAGTGGGTTTACACTAAAAGTTTTCTTAATGATTTGCTATGTAAATGTGCGGGAGAAATTGAGAAAACTGTTTCTACGCAGGAGTGTGTGTGTGTGTGTGTGTGTGTGAGTGTGTTTTCAGGGTGTTTAGGGGGTTAGAAGGTGTTTGAGGGGTGACAGCTTGTGCTTTGATCATT